>NW_009925595.1:0-43465 GCF_000696875.1 Nestor notabilis | reverse complement strand
CTTTCCCTGGTTCCAGTAATGAGTCCAATACCCTAGGCAGTAATGCCCTTCAGTCTGTAAGGTGGCCATTTTGCTTCAGCTGCAATGGCCAGCCAGAAAAGCCAAGCTACATCCAAATCTAAAACCAAGACTTCCTGTCCACACCTATATGACTGGCTGGATAGTCAACACTCAAAAAGTTGTGATCAATGGCTTAATGACCAAGTGTCACCAGTGAGGAGTGACATTCCTTAAGGGTTAGTATTAGGACCAGCATTGTTTAACATCTTTGTGGGAGATGTGGACAGTGGGATCAAGTACACCCTCAGCAAAGTTTGCTGATGACACCAAGCTGTGTGGTGCAGTCGACATACTGGAGGGAAGGGATGACATCCAGAGGGACCTTGACAGACTTGAGAGGTAGGCCAATGCCAACATCAGGAAGTTCAACAAGGCCAAGTGTGAGGTCCTGCAGCTGCGTCAGGGTAATCTCGAGCACAAACACAGGCTGGGCAGAGACTGGATTCAGGGCAACCCTGAGGAGGAGGACTTGGGGGTGTTGGTTGATGAGAAGCTTAACATGAGCCAGCTTCAGTGTGCGCTTGCAGCCCAGAAAGCCAACTGTATCCTGGGCTGCATCAAAAGAAGAGTGACCAGCAGGTCGAGGGAGGCGATTCTTCCCCTTTACACCACTCTGGTGAAACCCCAACCTGGAGTACTGTGTCCAGCTCTGGGGCCCCCAGTATAAGGCCAGGTTGGAGGTGTCCCTGCCCATGGCAGGGGGGTTGGTACTAGATGACCTTAAGGTCCTTTCCAACCCTAACTATTCTATGATTCTATTAAGGGAAATGAAATTTTAGAAATTCAAAACCTGCTGTAAATATTTGTGTGACATGTATTACAGAGCCCAAATGCCTTCCTAGAGGCAGAATGTCATAAATTTCCCATGTTATTCTGTGGAAGTCATTTGAGTGATAGAAACGAGGAACCACCATGCAGCTTTACCTTCAGTGAAGTATAAATACTGTGCTATTACATTCCTTATGGCTCCATCTACCAGAAGCAATCTCTTCGAAACAGACCATTGAGGTACATCCTGAAGTACAGACTGCATTCTCTCCAGATGCAGGATTCTGCAACCAAAAGAAGTGAAGCAAAGTAGCATTGTGTACTACAAACAAAAAGGTAAAGTTGCTAAAAGACTATGGGATTTTTTTTTTGTTGTGCACTCACTATATCATCTACTTTGTAGTTTCTCACAACAGCAGCTGTATAGCAGTTTTCTTGTATAAAAAAAGAACCAAATTCCAAAATGTACTACTAAATTACTGAACAATTTGACTGCAGTCTCTCTTTTAACAGTGGATAGTGGATTGTTTCTTTCAGATTAATCCTCAGATATCAATTTGTATAGCATAGATCATCTCTCCTCCAATGAAGAAGAGGTTTTGATATGAATAAGTAGAGTTATTACAAATATATAGCCATACAAATGCCAAATTAAGGCTAACATTATCACTCCCAGAAGGGATATAAATCATCCAATGTGCAGTTTGAAAGAGAGAAGTATCAGTTCGTGTGGTCTACCACAGTCTTCTCATGAGCTTCTGACAAACGTTAACTCCATGTCTACAACTTAGGTCCTGTGTAGAATCTTTCAAATCATTTATAAATCGGAAATCAGTGAAGTGTAATGTGAAAATAAATATTCAGTTGATCTGAATTTCATAAGACAAGTTGTAGAAAGATAAGTATAACTTACAGATCAGGAGATGCAGCATATCCTTCTGAAAAGTATGGATCTGATTTCTCATTCCATTGCTGGATCAGGGTACTTATCTCTGCAAAAAGTTTCCTGACTTTCCTGTCATCTAGAAACTGAGACATTAAATCATCTATCAGCCTTTCAAGTTCCAAAAAGAGTGTCTGAGAGAGCCTGTTGCTGTTGAACCATTGCTCAAATACCTAGAAAAATGAATGCAAAATAGAATGCACCTTGTTAGAAAAACAAAGCTTTATTATTTAGAAAATACACAGAATCTGCGTGTCTAAAAAAAAAAAAGCCAAACACACACACAATTAATAACGATAGTAAAATTTCTCCCTAGCAACACGTCCAGACTCTGAAATTACTGGCCTCACAAAGGTTGATTTTTTAATACAGTTTCAACTGACCTGCAAGTTGGCTATATAACATGCTGCATCATATAGAGAACTAACAACCTATGTTGTGCTGTCCCTGCCCAAAGACCCAGGAATGGTAAAAAAAAATGGCCTGAGGCCAAAAGCAGACCTCCAGTCAAAAGCTTGCTTTCCCTTACAGGGCTTCTGCCTACACTAACGAGACAATGGAAGGCAGCAGCTTCAACATTTTTCGTGTCCCATTACATAAAGAGATGGAAAATGAGCCTGCATGCTCCCATTGTGTAGCCTGGAATAAATAAGGCATATCAAGGCCTGGCCAAACCTGCTGACTACTCTCCTTTTTCCACCATTAATTTATTTAATGCCAAGTGGTTATAACAGAATTTTACTCTAAGAGATGTTCTGTTCACCAGGGAATTCCCAGTGGCCAGCAGCTTACAGTACTTCAGGTTGCCATAATAAGGATGTCAGCTTTCACGAAGAGTTTTAAAATCATAGCTGAAATTATTACCAGATTTTCCTACAGCTACAGTAGAAATTAGTGCATTAGATTTGGCAATCAAATTACTATTTTGAGTCATACATCAGTGAAACCTTCAGCAAGAGAGAAATCAAAGGCTCCATTTTTAAGGAAACACACAGTAAGCTCTACATGCTTTCTCCAGATATTGCAAACATCTCCACAGCAGCTTGCTACACAACTTCTATTATTTTATTAAACAACATCTCATATTTCAGTGAAAAAACAAACACCAGCACTCAGGCAGCTGGGTGTTTTCCTTCAAAAACATCAGAATGGTTTATCTTTGTCTCCATGAACTACACATACGTCATCATAGAGACTGCATGCCAAGTTGCTCTGCCAGAGCAGAATTTTAAGATGTTATACATGAGATTTACTCTCATCCCCTGCAACGTGTTTCAGCTACTATTGTCAGATATAGTGGAGGGAAAGTAAAAATAAATTAATTTTAGACCATATCAATGGAGGCCAATAGTTTGCTTTCAGTTTTGCCCTTAATTCAGGCCCAGGTGGGACAGTAAATGGGTCTTCCTTCTGACAGGCGTCTGCATCAAAGTATATTATTACACTATATTCCCTATTAGATTTCAAATCTGTATTTGAGTTAATGACAAAATCTGATTAAGTGGACACATGGTGATAGATTAGACTTCCACTGTAACGATTCTTTCTGTGGATTATTTTGTTTTATTAGCAAGATGAAAACTTCATGAAAGTAACATTTAATAGATAACTCAGATCTTTATACTGAGTTACTGTTGACAACCTACAAGCAAAAATTAGGAATTTAATCTATTAACTTATTAAAGTGTACCTGTGCATAGAGTCTGAGCTTGCTGACAGCATGAACAAGATATATTTTGGCCTCATGCCATGCAGAAATACAGTCATCTTCATTATTCTCTTTGTTTGCTTCATCTTCAGGCTCTCTGGACAGAGCAGAGCACACAAACTGCTCCAGTGTCTCTCCTGTGGGAATCTGGCAGGGATAGAAGAAATTGATGAGTATCTCAAGACAGTTGCTGAGTGTTATCTCTGCTATCAACTTACTTATCTGGTGAAAAAAAGAATATAGCTTCCTTCAGTGAGATCAAAGCCCACTTAATCCAGCCTCATATTCTGGGGCACATATTTCAAAGTATTCCACATGCAGAACACTGTACAAAACACCAGTGGCCCGTTAGGGTACTCACAGGCATGGCAGAACAATGAAACTAGTACATGCAAGGAATTTTCACCATGTGGCTACACCAGTGTTACTATTTCTACAGTCATTTGCAGGCTGATGCTGAAAAAACTTGTCAATGATACAGCACCCCTATACTAGAATAACTGTGTCAAAGCAACTTCACAAGTATAAAAATTACTGATGTAGAAGGCACTCAGCACAGTGATACATTTCAACCAATGACTGCATGCAACAGACTAGTTTTAAATTGAGGATGACAGGTGTCAGCAGTGTGGCCAAGAGGCCAGAATTTTTTCCTCACAGCCTGACTTCTAAATTTTGTGTTGCAAGAGTTATTATTCCCAATCATATAAATTAAGTCATATCAGTTAAAGTATACAAAAAAAATTTAGCTCATTTTAACTCTTCCTGTTAATGACTTTTGAAGACACACTACATCCTAACTCCTTTTAACTGTGACTAGAAAATTCATTAAAAATTTTGACCCCAAACTACCTGGCGCATTAGATACAGAATTAAAGTGCTCAGAAGAGACATTGTTCAGGTTTCCACACTTCCCTTCATACTTTCTCAGGGTCTCCAATGCCCTAACACAAGCACACAATATCAAGATATTAGCTTAAATAGCTAGCGAGTGTGTTGCCTTGGATTATACAGTTAACCATATCTAACCAGGCTGCAGTCAAATTCCGTTCAATTGATCAAGCTGGACATCACTGATATTTTATTAAAAGGTCATTCAAAAGTAAAGGATTTTTTAATAATTTATCCCTCTGTGTAAATCAACTATTTTTATAGTGAGCTCTTCTGGAGCACAACTTCAGACTGTACCTGGCAAAGAACAAACAGATTTCAGATAAACACCAACATGTTCAATTCAAAAGCTGTGGACTTCAGTTGAAATTCTAAACACGTTTCAAGTTTTTTGCAGTCAAACCATCACAACAGGTCACTTTGATCTAGAAGATAGGTTAGAAAGCCTCCTCTGAGAAAAGAGATTTCCTTCAAAATTTGGCACATCACTGGCATATTTGAATAGTCCCACTGAGAAACTCATCAGTCAAGTATATTGGTATCAAGACTTCACAACTGGGAAGGAAGGACTCCTGATGTGCCTTAATTTACACATAGAAGTCACAGACATTCTTTGTCCAACAAACCAGATGAAAAATGCTACCTGTCAAATTAATCCAGGCAGCTTCAAGTCTAGGAATTAGTTTAAAAGCACAGAGGAGCAAACCCCAGCATTCTCTACAGGATTAGATAATAAACTCAGGACTTCTTTGCCATACTCAGTAGTGACTTCATAGAAGCATAAATTCATTAATGTACGTAACTACACCTATCAGTATCTTGATGTTCAGAAATTTCAGCTGAAGCAAAATACATTTCTATTTTGGTGGGAGTGAACCCAGGGTATTTAGCAGTGCTGTTGCTGCCTCATGAATCGAAGATATGACTATAGCTTCTGCAAGGCATGAAAAAAATCACTTCAAATAAAACAAAGATGAAAGAGAATGACACAGAAATTTCCAAGGGATTTACCTTTCTTAATTGTGCTATATAACTTAGCAATTTCTCAATGTGAAGATCATCAAACTTGGATTCAAATTCTGTTCTTACTGCATGCGGATTCCATAAAACATTCCAGAGAGAAAGATTATACTGAAAACCTGAAAGAAAGAAAACTTTCTGTTTACATCATTCCTGCTTTTTGTTCATGTTGTTTCTTTATAATTCATACTTGATGACATCCAAGTACCATGTTCTTCCTGAAGGAAAAAAGAAAAAATTAAATAAATAAAGTGTGGTGTGTACCTGAACACTAGTTTCACTAGGATAAAATCCACGAGTGCATTAGTATTATAGCAAGGCCTTTTAATCTGACAGTTGATATGATAATGGTGAGATGCCCTTGTAGAGTGATTGCAAGCAGACCGAGCAGGGTGTCATTCTAAACTGTGCATCTAATTCTGCTCATAGTCACGAAGATGTGTGTGCATGGGCTGGATATGGATCATTGCTGAAAGTGCGCACCAGAAGAACATCAGAAGACCCAAGGAATTCAGGTTCACCCTCTTTGCAAGGGCTCCAACGTAATTACCTTGCATTAAATGGAAGAAATTGTCTTTTGTAGTGATTTAATCTCTTTCCAAAATTCACCACTGAAATATCATTCTGAATTGAGTATACAAGACAAACGTGTTTTATTTAGCAAATAGTTGCCAGAGTTTGATGCACTTCAGCTATTAGCATTTAAAAGACAGATAAAGAAATGGGTTAGCACTACAGCAATATAGTTCAATTGTTAGACCTTGTACTTCAGGAACTTAACAGAAGCTTGGACAGTTACTTCTAACAAGAAGTATATGAAGCAAATTTCTTACCTGCAAAGCTCCTATCCTGTACCGTTGCAGCAGTTAAATTCAGTGCTGTTTTCACCACTTCATAGAAACTTTCGCCCAATGGCATCATAGCTAAATCCGTCCATGATGCTAAGATACTGGAAGATAAAACAAAACTCAAGTTCTTTATACACCCAAATAACCTGAAAGGGCTTGGAGGAAAAAGATGATGTTCAAGCAATTGAATATTAAAATACTTTTTTTTATTGTTGAAAAACTGCTGTTTTTGTCAAATTAGACTTTTCCTGAAAAAAAAAAAAATACCTATAAATTGAGATTTTACAGTTAGAGTTTCACTCAATTTTCATTAAGGAAATGTCTCCTAAGGGGACCAATGTCCTCTTAAAAAAAAAAATAAAAATAAAAAGGGAAAGAAAAAGAGTTAAAAGTGAGAGCAAAAATGAGAGCAAAACCACAGTCATTATCCCCACAACAAGACAGGATGAACACAGAACACATATTTTATTTCCACAGAATCTGCAAAGAAAAAAAGAAACTTGTATTGATAAAAATATATCTATTGAATTTCTTGGAAGTCTCAGTCACATTAGCTGTGAAACAAGCTTCTTTGTTAGTGTAGCTGTAATTTACTACTAAAGGTTTATGTCAAATTTATCAGTGATTTTCTATAGAGTATTCCTTTGTTACTATGCAAATAATCCAGTTTTGTTAGAGTGGATCAGCAGTTTCCAATATATGTGAGAAGAAGAGAAAAGCACTATTTAACTTTGCCAAGTGGGTGTGAAAAATCTCTATTAAGTACCTCTGGAAGACACAACAAACATGGTACAGTCCAGGAAGTGGGAGAAGTTGTAAATTTAGGAACCTTTCTGCTGACTAAAATCTGCCCAGGATAGGACCTCAATGTATGTTAGTATTATGAAGCTAGTCAAGAGTAAGCATTGGGTTTTGTGGCTGTTTTTCCAAATTGCATTATTGAAGGACACCAAGCCCAAGTCTCCTCTTGCTAATCACTTGGGGGTTTGACTCAAGCTGTCAGCCAAGCACCTAGATAGCTGCTCATTCACTCCCTTCTACCGCAGGACAGGACAAAAGAAAAGAAGTAAAAAGCAGGTGAGAAAACTCATGCATCAAAAGAAAGACAGTTTAATGGGTGCAGCAAAGGTCATACATGCAAGCAAAGCAAAACAAGGACTTCATTTACTACTTCCCATCAACAGGCAGATGCAGAGCCACTTCCTGGAAAGCAGGGTCTCAGCATGCATAACAGTTCCATGAGAAAACAACCATTAACCATCAGCATTCTCCACTTTTGTCCCCTTCTCACTCCACACATGCCTATAGGCTCAGAGTAGAGAAATCACTGCTGAGATTATATTAACAGATTAATAACTTGACCCAGCGCAGTAGCCAGTGGTTACTGCTATCTTTGCTTATTGCTGCTGAAGAATACAGCAATAGTCATAAACTTATGATCAAGTTCTTTTACCTCAGGAACACTCAGAACCTTTCAGAAAAGACTTATGCTTTTGGGACAGTAACAATTTACCTATCAACCTACTACAACTAACTACCTACTCTAGCAAATACATTTCTGACTTTTTCCTAAAAATTTCCATATTTTTCCTGAAAATTTCCATAGATACTTGTCAGTCTGTGCTTTTGAGACCATGCCTTCCTCTGGATCCAACTGTCCTGTGCCTGAGGCAGAAAACCTTCACATTCAGATTCGTCTCTGTAGGTTTTTTCTTACTGCTTCATTTCTTGCAAGAGAACAGCCAAAGCTATCTGGGTAGCTAGAGGCTTGAGAAAAAAAAATGGAGACATTTTTCTGATATTGACTAAGTGGTACATACATATTAAGTTAATAAGAACCCAAAACATCATTTTATTATATTCTTTTGTAAATATTCTGTCTTTCAAAGACTCCCAAAGCACATTAAAATATTTAAAGCCATATTATATGATGGGCTAATTTTAGGCATTGCTAACACGAAGACACTTCTTGAAGACTCCTAGGGAATCTCTGCGGAGTTTGAGAGACAAAACAATACGGTTATAAAGGAATCAGAATGTGTGAAAACTCTTACCACACTTCCATAAAAGCAGAATCTGGTAAACAGAAGCAAATTTCATCCTCTTCACACTGATAATGATGCTTATTTTATTAAATAATCAGTAAGAAGAACAAGAATTGTATGAAAAATATTAAAGTACTTTCAAGAATGAAAAAGAACTTACTTTTGAATAGCTTTTAGAAACTCTGTTACAGCAGCTAACTCATCTTCTGTATAAAAGCTGTTCAATTCAAGGTGAGGGAGTGAATGCAGAAGATTCCATAAATATGGTTGCTTGTACAGGTTTTCTGCTCTAGAAATCATTTCCTCTGCTTCATTCAAATCCATCTATATGTGAAGAAAACACATTTACATGCAACTCTTCCATTAATAGAAAAGAAAAAAAACCCAAGTGCCTGCTACTCCCCATACCCCTGCCCTTTCCCTTTTGAATTTTAAACCATTTCAAAATATTATTTTTTCAAGTGGAAGTGTACCTCTACCCTTGGTAATTTACCACATCATTTTGGTGGTACTTTGAGCTTACAGCAGTTTTGTTTCAGATGTCTTTTTCTGATCTGATGCAAAATGGATCTGGAAGAAAAGCTGAGCAACCTCTTCGTGCTCTGAAGAGTAACTCTTTCTCAAACAGAAGGATCATCTTTGAGATCTCAAGCACAAAGGAGCTCTTTGGCCCTGCAATGAATTTCTAAGTCTAAAGACCAGGGAACTGCCAGGGACATGCTATGCCTCAAAGATCCTTGCAGGGGGTGTCAAATAATAATTGATAAGAATGACTCTTTAAAGATGAATGGACTGGGGTAAAATCATCTCTTTTATAGGACAACACTATCAGATGCCTATGCGAAACACAGCATCTATCACACTCGGGTTTTATTCAGTCTTTGTTTCCCTAAATTAATGTTTCACTAGGGCACTTTTGGATAATGATAACATGAGCAGGGTTAATACAAAAAGAGGCTTATGTATACAAGCCCTGTTACTAATAAACTATGTTCATCTAAATATTTTCCTAATGTTAATACATTATTTCTATTCTATGTTCCATTCCTGAAATTAAATTTATATTGATATGGCTCCTTTCAATCAAGTATCTCATGCACAATTTGAACATGTTAGTACAAAAGTGCCATCTAATTTCAAGTTGTAGATTGGAAATCTAGGTTTCATGAAGTAGCAGTGAGAATCAAAGATGCAGAAAATTAATTTTAAAATATTTTTAAACTGAAACCCGTGATCCGTGAAAGGTACAAAAATTACAGTACTGGAGATCTACTACTGTGCCCATTCAGCCACCTTCTTTTGTTGAGAATGCAAGAGTGAAAGACTAATGCATTAGGGAAATTGTGAAATGCATTTCACCAACTGCCAACGAGATGCTGGGGATAATTATGCCGCATCTTGCATTCTGTATTCCTTCACCCCCCAATGAGTCTGCTTTCCATATTTACTGGATCAGAGATCTGAATTCGACTAACCTCATCCAAGCAAGAGCCTCATCTTTTCAGTCTCACTGCAGTCCTTTTTTAAGTGCTGGGTTGTTGAGGGAGGAGGATTAATAATAAGTAGACACTAGGATAAGAGTTCCTGGCAAGACATTCTATAATATTTTATACAGCTACACGGGGTCTGGCAGATGCACTTTTAAATTGCTCCTAATGAATGACTAGCCTTCAAACAGCTGAGGATTTTAGCTACTAACAACCTAGACTGGTTTAAATCAGTAATCTAGAAACCACTGAACCTCTATCAGATTTACAAGCCATCATTTTTTCTTTCAACAGTATACCAATTTTCTTTTTAAGATAGTTTACTAAAACTTGTCAGGATACAAATTTCTAACCATTATAATAAAGATGCCTCAAAAATCCAGAAATGTAATTTAGAAACAGATTGTAAAAATACTTACATTGAGAAAGGTGGTGATGTTATGGAGCCCTGTAAAATCAAATATTTTCCTTTACAGAGAAGCCTTATTAACTTCAGGACAATCAGTTTTATAAGCAATAGAAAGTAGTGCATCAAGGGCATTTCTACAGGAGTAGAGGCATGCGAAACAATAATACCCTACAAAGATAGTGATCCACTTTATTTTCTCTGCTTTCCAATACTACTATCAGGAAAAAAAAAAAAAGGCAAAAAAAAAAAAACCCCAAACCCAAATTTAAAAGAAATTGCTTACCATTCACTTTTCAGTAAAGCAAAATCAACACTACATGAACATACTAGCTCCTAGACAGCCAGGCATGAAAATTACTTTTGCCTAAATCTTTCTGCTTGAAAATTCATCCAGAATGGTATAGTAGTAGGTCTTAAATGCCCACCATCAGACCTTGGTGTTTCCAGTCTCACTCTTTTAGTATGAGACTAAATTGTTTGCCTAGTAGTGAGCTACTGAGGTTTTCTCACCTCTATACTCTCCAGTGCAACAGAAAAACCTGGGGAGAAAGACTTAAATCCTGAGAAGTTATTTCTGAATGCACCTTAAACCAAGTAACTATATACTCAGATTATTAATCCTTACCTCGGAACCTTTCCCTTCACCGTACTTTGTTAACTATCAAGCAGTAAAACCAGCGTATCGTTTTAGAAAATGAGCTTTTTTTTTCTGATGATTTTATGATGGCCACAGTAATAGTAACCATAAAAGTGGCTTCCAGATGAGCTAAAATTTTAGGGTTTCCATTTTATTTTTAATATAAGAATATTCCTTTATTTTATGGTTATCATTACCTGATAGACAAAGCAATTATTAGAAAGATCACAGTTTACCTGAGAACTTTGAGTTTTCTTCCCATAGCTTTTCTAAAGCCATGGCTTTCTCTGTGGTCTCAATAAATCCCTCTGCAAGCTCCTCTATCTCTTTCATGAAGTCTAGATCAGGTCCTGTGAACCTCTCTGGACCAGTCTGGATGCCTGCAGTACTTTTTACAAAAGGAAACAAAGCAGGGTAGGTAATTACAAACTGGAATTAAAGAGCTGAAAATGTGTATAAGCTCACAATAGTATTCTGATTTATATTTTTTTTATGTTATTATGGATTTACGCAACCTTTATTTAGTTTATTAGAGTGCAAGTTGCAGCACCGAGCCTCAAAACCTCAGGAAAGAGAGCAATGACAAGTTGCTGAGCTGGAGCTGCTCAACCACACCAGTAACCAAATTCTGGCAGCAGTCAAGGACAGACACATCCAGCAGTCTTCCATGTCTCTAAACACATTCAGCTTTTCTCCATGGGTTTATCAGGAGTCCATGTGATGGTTTTTTGATGGCCTGTACCCTGAAGTTCAAGCTTTCACATTACATCTAAGCAACCAAAACAGGTAAGTTGGTCAATGTAACTAGATGAAATATAGCTAAATCCCTCTTCCTGGGCCCTGAAGAAAGTTGGTGCTTGCTCTTTAGTCAGTTTACCAAGCAACAGAACTATGATCTCAATTCCACCACCTTAACAAAAATGCATCTGCACTAACAAACATAAGCTGATTCCAGATGACATACTCCTCAAGATACGCTTCTGCTTGAAAAGTGAGAAAAGTGACATATCTGACTACATATTTCTGCCTCATGCTGACTCACACACAAAGTGTCTGTCGCTAGGAAAACCAATAAAGTTTGTATATGGGATATGACAGCTTGTTTTTTTCAAATCACATGTAACAACTTATAAAACAGATCCTATTATCACTACTGACTTTCCTCAGATTCTAGCTAGACCCCTGGTACGTCTATTATTTCTATATACTACCATCTGGTGGCTACTCAACAGCACAACAGTTTTCTACCAAGATGAGATCAGAATTCAAACATCTCTTTACAGGACAAAATTACTTAGACTCTCCTAAGGCACCATAAACAATGGAATATTTACTTTTAGAATGTTACTAGGCAATTGAATTCTGTTTTATCTTATAGTAAGTTCAAATGACCTTAGAGTGAAATCCTGGGTAGCAAAAATATATTTCTTTTTCATTAGAAGCACAATTAATTGTCACATAATCCCCATTTACAAAAGCATAATAAAGAGCTACACTTCTTTCTTGTCAAACTTGTAGTTTGACTAATTTTTGGCACAATACTTACTGGTAAAGAAAAACCTAATGAGGTACTAAAGCAAACAATAAATTAAAGCAAAACCATCAGCCACTGCTTTCAGATTCTCATATTTCTCTTTCTCTCTCTGATCCTTGTTTTTTCAGACACTCACAGAGCTGTCTGTAACTTTAGACTAGGGGATGAGAAGAAAGCCTGGTCTTCATAAATTTCTTGATTGTTTCAGTGCAGCTTATTTTGATCCCAACTTGGTGATCAGCCAGTAGGATTTTGGAAAACTCTTTCAGCAACCTCAAACTTCAGTGGATTAAAGGTGGAACAATTCCTCTTTTCTTTTTATTTTTTTTTTTTTTTTAAATGGAGTTTTTAAAAGCAGGCTTCTGTTGTTCAGAGGGAAGCTTTTAGGGTGATTAATAGCTGCACTTCATCTATTGCTCTTGAAAACTAACATATAAGTTCCAAATTTACTGCCTGAAATTCCAGAGGCCTAGAAACACTGGTATTTGGCAAAGAACATAAACAACAAATACATACTGAAAACTTTCAAGCACTGTGCTTTCTAAGCATGAACAAGTGGACAGCACTTGGCCAGAATAACAACCACCACGCTGGTTAAAACACAAATCCAGTCAGAACTGTAAAATAACAGTATTCTGGCTCAGTTTCCACAGATGTTTCATTGATAGCTGTAAAGCTTCCTTTGAACTATGAAGATTGGCAAAAGGCTTCAGGTCTTGCTGCCCTAAGTGCTGTGTGAGGTGTCTCCAGGCTTGGAGGCTGGGGAAACATGCTACTGTCCTGCAAGGGGTCCCACAGAGTACATGACAGGGGAACAAAACTGGGAAAGGTACACAGAGTAGAAACACTAAAGAAAAAAGCTGGCAGCACTTGGAGCATGGTGGCTCTGAAGAGTTCCATGAAGAAGTGCGTGGAAAAGCAAGTTGATGGTGAAACTCCCAAGCACAAGGATGAGAGCAGGATGAGAGCAGCCATTTGGATGCATTGTTTCTGAACCATTAGCTTTATGGGGATTTCCTGCCCCTTTTTTGCCATCATTGCCGGAGCCCTTCATCTGCTTACACTTCGAGCTGAGTGCAACCTCCTTTGGAAGAGGAAATGGCAATAGGCATATTAGTTACCAGGCTCAGTTTTATGAAACAAATGAAAATATTACAGAGGTTCTACTGCTGAATATCAATGCTAAGTTTGAAAGGATTTTATGTATTTTCAACATGGTAATAGGGAACCATAGTTCCCTCCTAATAAGAATGTCGTGAGATACTACTAGTTTCTTAATTCAGCACAAGCTACACAAAATTGCAGGAAGATGTCGTTATCTTGCCAAAGGGATAAGAAACTAGACTTCAAACCAGATGCAGTGACACTCAAAACAAGCAATTTTCAGATAGTGTGCCAACAAAACCACTTCATTGTTGTACTGCTACTCTCCCAGAGAGCCTTCAATTCATGCTTTCTGGAACAGAAGATGATGTTTTGTATGTGTAAAGGAAGTCAACAGTTGCTAGGAACAATAAAGAGGATAAGCAAAGGATGACAAAAAGGGCAAAAAGAGGAAGCCAGTAGTTCGTAGGAGAGTATGTACATAATTAGAATTGGGGCGTTAGGAGAAAGTGTGTGTGCATATGTGTATATATAAATTATTTCATTATCATCCACAGTAACTCTTCCCTTAATTGTGCATTTCTAGAAGTACTTTCATGAGAATAGAAATTAGACTGAAGACATATATTCATACAAGTTTTGACCATGACAAAACACTGTTAAAAGGCAAGAAGACCCTCTGAGCATGTAAAAGCAACTGTTATTTCCTAAAGCTGTGACTCAGAAACAGTAATTCTGTCCAAATTACCCAGTTACTCAGGATGACAATAAGAACATTTCAGGGTTGATCTGAGATCTCAGCTCTGATGAGTGTAATGGTGCAATGCCATTTAGACTGGTGATTTCCATAAGCCTCTTAGCAAACTCTTATCTCAACCTCACCCCTGTCACCAGATTAAAAATTAGTTTCTAAAATTGCCAAGTCCCAGCTGCTCTGGCTCCTGTTCTGCATCATCTCAGGACAGCCTAGAGACGTGATATCTCCATCAACACCAATACACATGCTGGACAATAGCTTACTGTGTGTTTGTCCCAGAAAGATCTTTCTCCTCCTTAGTACATATTATTATAGCCCTTCTACAAAGCACGGAACCACAAAAATATAAAGAACCATAAAAGCATTGTTCCTAAGTGGCTACAAAATGGAGAAAACTCATGTTTAAAATTACTTTTCTCCCCAGCTCTCTGGCAATCTATAAGCAAGATCACAAAAAATGCTCAGGTTTCTGTTTTTCAACTACATAGCACAAGACTACAAAAATTGGCCCAGACCACATAGGGTTACTGTTCCAATAAACTGCTGCAGAAACACAGCTACCTTGCAGAATTATTTCTTTTTTCATTTGAAGATACACATCATTAGAGAAAAAACTGACCCACTAATCAATTCTTATGCAAGTACATATCACTGTTGCTTAGACCTTCCTTGATTTTGTTTTTCCACACCTGCTCTTGTACATGAGCTTTTCTGATATTATTCCACTAGAGGAGGCCCAAGTATCAATAAAACCAGTACCAAGAAAGGGACCATCATGAGTGAGGCTGCTCCAGGAGGGAGCCAAGCTGAGTCAACCCTGGAGGAGGCCATTCCCTCACTAATGGGCACTGTCCCCCAGGATCCTAGCCAGCAGGCAGACCCAGGGGTGGGTCACAGGCTCCAGTGACAGCCCCTACACAGCAAGATGAGCTTTTTTTCCGAAGGACAACTATATTTCAAACTGAGAGCAACAACATGGCACGTACTGTGAAAACAAATGGGTTAAGCGTCCATGCAAACTGTGCAGAGTCTCCAATTTACCCTTAATAAACAAAATATTGTTAATAGAAAAATATCACTGAAAATTACTATAAAGAACCACTTATGGTTTGATATACATCCTCAAAGGGAAGATAATTGGTATTACTGCTCCTATGCCACCCCTTCTCTCTAGTCAGCACAGGGACATTGTAGGGTTCAGTTATGTTTGGCCGATCACGCTGACAGTCCTAAGGCTGTTGGCAGCCAGCATAAGTCAGGGAAACACTGTGGTTGATTTAATTTATATCGATGGACCTGCTAGAATAGACTGACCTCAGAATGAGCTTCATCCTACCTTTTGGTCCCTTTTCCTTAGCTAAACTATATACTACTCAGTGTAGCCTATTGAGTGTACAAATGTGCATACATACATGCATTTTATTTTTCAGTTGAAAAAATTAAAGCCACTGCACAATTTCCCTGATTCTAAGACTGCCTCCAGGAAATTCTTTCTTGCTTTCTTTTGAGCTGAAATCTAATTTGGACAGTTCAGTCAAAGCAGTGTAAATAATCAGGCAGAGCAGTCAATATGGTTCATAGTTTCTAGAGGCTTAACACACTTAGATGGCATCTGGGCTAGAGATATGAATAAAAACTATCCTTTTAGGAAACAGTTTGTAAAAATGTCAACAGCTATTGTAATTCTATAACCCAGTAATATAGTACTGCCACTGCAAGTAACAGGCTACAGGCTTTGTACTGAGTTTGCAAGATCATGACACAGAGGCTTGCCACCTTTGCTGTCTGAACTTCTGAACTTGTCTTAATGTGCCTGCAGCTTTGTTTTGACTTGGTTTAGTTTTAACTTTTTTTTTCTGGCCAGATGGCTATTTGCTAGACTTTCACTGTCATTATACAACGCCACCATAGTTTTATACTGATTAATAAGTGATCATCCAGTGCAAAGTGAGATATTTATGATTAACACAGCAAAGCAGTGCAGAGGAGGCACAGTATAACAGTAGAGACCTTGAGAAGTGGGGACACAAGATGCACTATACTGAAATACAGGTCCAGGATGATAACAGAGGAGGCACAGGCTGGCACTGAGGACCCCACGTCTATAAACAACTCACCAGTAGTCAGTTAAAATGCAGAACTATAGTCAGACAAAGTAAGAGGAAAAAAGAAGAGGTACCTAGCATATGTGAAAGTTACCACACACATTCAGATGTACCACACACATTCAGATGCATCAGATGCAGACCAACAGAGAACAAGCAGATTATAAAAGCACGTTAGCAAACACAAATGACCCCAAGCTCACTCTAGAGTGGAAAAGAAGACAACACCACCACATTCTTTCAGGTAAAGAGCTCCACGTCATGACTTGCCGTAATAACCCCACACTACCAGACTGCAGCTACTAACTCTATGACCCAGAGCAGCAGAGGAAAGGTGAGCATAACCCCAAGGAAAGGAGTAGAAACTAAGTGGTTGTATAACAACTTTAACTATATTATTTTTTACTGGGACAATTATTGTTTAGGGCTGCATCAAAAGAAGTGTGACCAGCAGGTCGAAGGAGGTGATCCTGCCCCTCTACTCTGCTCTCGTGACACCCCACTTGGAGTATTGTGTCCAGTTCTGGTGTCCTCAACATAAAAGGGACATCGAGCTGCTGGAGCAAGTCCAGAAGAGGGCCACGAGGATGATAAGAGGGCTGGAGCACCTCCCGTATGAAGAAAGGCTGAGAAAGTTGGGGCTGTTCAGCCTGGAGAAGAGAAGGCTGCGTGGCTCATAGCAGCCTTCCAGTATCTGAAGGGGGCCTAAAGAGTGCCAGAGAAGGACCCTTCATCAGGGACTGTAGCGATAGGACAAAGGGGAATGGGTTTAAACTTAGACAGGGGAAGTTCAGGTTAGATATAAGGAAGAAGTCCTTCACAGTGAGGGTGGTGAGGCACTGGAATGGGTTGCCCAAGGAAATTGTGAGTGCTCCAACCCTGGCAGTGTTCAAGGTCAGGTTGGACAGAGCCTTGGACGACATGGTTTAGTGCGAGGTGTCCCTGACCATGACAGGGGGGGTTGGAACTAGATGATCTTAAGGTCCTTTCCAACCTGAATCATTCTATGATTCTATGACTGTAATACTGTTATTTCTGTATATAAGTATTTTTTGTAACAAAATATCTGGACTAATAATGATTTGTGACTTAAACTGTTAAGATTGCAGTTCTACTAACAAATTATTGCTTCATGTAGAAAGTGTTTGCCCAGCATGGTCTTACGCTCTATCAACACTTCTCTAAACGTACAAACAACTAGAACAGACTGTTTAGATTAAACATCAAGTATAATGGCCTACTACTGTGATACTGAAGCTTTTCAACTTGCTACAGGCTGAATTTATTACTACCTATAAACCTTTACAATAATGAACCATAAAACTTGATGCTTTTACATGTTTACGTGACTCAAACCTCCAAGATCTTTTTTCCTAGATAATCTCAATTTTCTAAGAATAAACATTCATATATACGCACATATATTCTGATTAGAGCATCTTAATTTGACTTTGTTATGTATTTAGTTAAGACTACATCCTTCAGACAATTTACGTAAGCATTTTTGCATCTCAATTCTTCTCAACATTTTTAAGTAGATGAAATTGCTACATTGCCTAAGAAAAAGCCCAAATTCCTGTTTTTTTCTCTCTGCATTCTGGGATCCTGTGACATGGCCTTCTTACAGACTACTTTTTCAAGTTCTTTTTATTACAGAGCTTCTGCTACTCTTTTTTCATTCTTTGTGGGGCTTACTCAAGAGTTATTCTTGTGTTGGTTTTCTGTGTTTACTTCTCCCTCTATGTATGCTTCTAAATTATTCAAAGTTTAAATTGATGTATTGTATACTTTCTGTTGCTCAATCTCACTCTCACATAATAAAAGACTTTCTAGTGAAGGATAAAAGCATGTTTTCACATGGCAGAAGTGAAAGGCAAGAATATCACAAAGTACCTCTCCAATTTTTCCCCCAAAAGAGTTTTCAGTATCTAATAACAGCATGAAATGCCTAAGAATGGCAAGCAAAAATTAGGAAGAGGAATGACTAAGGCCTTACATCTTTTGCATTTATAAGGACACTGAAGAAAGCTTTAGCAAAGAGTAACAAAGCTCTTATTCTACCTATCTACAAGAAATAAGAACCTTTGCTGCAGAAAAAGGTGCAGTGATACTGAGATGTCTGTCAAAATCATACAACTTACCGTAAGTGGTTGTTTTTCTGTGTTGCATAACTAGTATTTTTGCATTTTGAACCAATGTTACAGAAAAGGGTCCTCATGAAAGGATAAAGGCCCCCACTTGGTAAATCTCGAGCTTCCAAGTAACCTAAAAGCAAGTAACGGCAGAATTAAAACCAGCGACATTGCAGTTACAAACCTGTACCATCACATTGTGTTCCCTTCTCCTAAAAACCAGCTTCGTCACCTGCAAACAGTGAAGTTGTATCGATGGCAGGTGTCATAGAATCATAGACTGGTTTGGGGTGGAAGCAACCTTAAAGATCATCTAGTTCCGATGCCCCTGCCATGGGCAGGGACACCTTCTACTAGACCAGGTTGCCCAAAGCCCCATACAACCTGGCCTTGAACACTGCCAGGGATGGGACAGCCATGACTTCTCTGGGAGACTTGTTCCAGTGCCTCACCATTCTCACAGTAGATAATTTTGTCCCATTTAAGAACATCTAATTCAGCACAGAAAATTAATAACTTCTGTATGAGACTGTGGCAACAGGGTATAACGTTTGATAGAAGTCATTGAAAAGCTGATCTTCACAGTAATAACACCACTGCAACATCGTATGCTGCTAGCCTCTCTGCCCAAAATTGCTTGTGACCTAGATTAGGATATAGACTTCTTCATTAACTAGTATTTCCTCTTTTCTCTCAGGCTTTCATGAGATAAAGGAACTGGTATTCAGCAGTATTCATTCTAAATCCCATGAAGTGAGTAGGGGTAAGATTCATTTTGCTTAACTGAATATATACTATAGAATTACCTACCTCTGAGCCAGTCATCTGTACTCCATTGCTCAATAGAAGGAAATAAGTACAACTGAAACCCAAATAATCCACTTCACTCCAAAGTAGATGTCTATAGTCTAAATGAGACTTTAAACTTAATATCTCTTACCCACCTAAATATAACTTGCTTAGATCCACAGCTAGACAGGACTGAATCCTACTGTAGGATTCTTTCCATTGACTCCACTACTTTTCAGTCCTCCCTTCTAGGATATATGTAATATTTTCTAAATACTTCTCAAGCAGAGGCAACCAGAATAGAATACAGGTGAAACAAAACATACAGTTTTCCTTGTATTTTGGAGGCTCCTGGGAGCGGATTGCAGCCAGAATCAAGAAAAGCACACATGGCCAGAGTATTTCAGCAAGAGACAGGACCTGAAAAGGGAAATCAAAACATCATCAGTACTATAGAAAGCATGATTTGGGAACAAACTATTAAAATTCATATATCTTTTAACAAAAAAGTAAAAAAAATAAATATCCCCTCTACAACTACTTCAGAGAAAATAACATAATTACAAGTAAATTAGCAATTAAGACTTCTATTTAAAATCCGTATAGCTTTGCCAAATACATGGTTATCAGAGTACAAAAGCAGTTCTCGCTTCTGTTTCTAGTGTTTGTAGATACTTCCCTCTGGTCAACACAATGACAATGTGATGACAGTGACATCCAGCTTTCCCATACCTGAACCTCCAAAGATACCAGCAGCATTCTGCACCTTGCTGTAACTCCTCATACTTCCCTGAAGCCTACTGTCCTGAACCCTGCCCAGTGGTGTACCTCCTTGTCATGCCTGGCTCCCTGACTGGGAGGCTGGGTGGCTCCTTGTCATCCTTTCTTTCACCTCTCTCCAAAAGCCACCTTCATCACCTCCAGTAGCAGGCTGTTGTGAGATCAAGCAAACGGGCCTGATGCTGCCCACCGCCACTCTTTGTTTCCTTGCCTTCCTATTTCCAGGGCCACAATGAAAAGGCATTCAAGCTAGACAATGGCAGGACTCTCAGATTATGAGCATGTCTGCCAAGCAAATCCCACTTACACAGTCTGCGTCGTGCCTCTGCAGAGATGATGCAACCCCTCAAATGGATTACACAGAAAAATAAAACAAACAATTTTTAGCTGCAAAAAGGAAGAAACTGCCATTCAGCCAAATTTCAAAAGACTTCTATATTCACTGATAAAATTGCTACAAAAGTGTCAATACCAAACTTGGTAACAGAAATGCGGCAGAAATGACAAAGAGCCACACTAACTATTTCCCATTAGAGACTCTTAACTTTTCCAAAGCATATTGAGGATTTTTATTTCTAAAATAGTAGAGTTGAATCAAGTTCCACTGGGAAGTGATTCCTAAACTTGGGTATGTTAGAAAAACACCTGACAAAAGTAACATAATGCTTAAAAGAGCAAAATCCAGTGGGAGAACCTTCCCTGTGGAAAAGGCCTGCTCTGCTGAACACAAAGCAAGGAGCTACAGACTTACTGAAATTTAGGAAAGTTATCGATTATCTAAACTGAACACACTCCAAATTCAAAAACAGCCAACTGAAAAGAGACCGAGGCCAGGTACTTTCAAATTAGGGAGCAGCGAGCGTCAGCTGCTCCCTAAGGCAAAAGGAGCCATGCATGGTGGTAATACCTCCCAGCAAAGCAGGGACCCCACCAGCTAGGAAACACTTCCTCAGGACCCCACAAGGAGAACAGAGCAGGCCCAGCCATCGCAGCCAGGAGCCCACACCCTCAGACTAGGTCATGGTGATGAGGCAGGACCATGGTCAGGCCAGAAAGACAGTAGCCAAGCACAAGAGCTGAGCTAGAGAGCAGTGCTCCTCTGACTTCCCCCAAGCAGGAGCTGAGGGCCCAGAAGCCCCATTTCAGCTGGGCTGTGGACCCAGGTGGGGCTGGTCAAGGTAATAAAGCATACCAGTGCCCCTAGGATGCTGGTAACAGGCTCTCCTTCTTGTCATGTTCCTTCCCATATAGTGTATTTAGGATTGGAAGGTGTTATGGAGTGGTGCTGTTGCTGCAGGGTATCAGCGGGCTATTTTGGGGGGTGTGGGATGTGGATCCAGGTACAGTAGATGAGGAAAGGGACACTGCAGGAGAGATCAGGAGAAGGTGTCACCAAGCTGCCCATGAGGGGCTGGGAAGTGTCAAGGCTGCCCCTGGAGAGACACACACACCATCACCACCAGACTAGTGCTGGGGGAAATGGGTGGAAGGTCCCACAGGAAGCTCAGGCAGCAGGTCAGAGCTGTGGGAGTCCGGAGCCCAGAGGGAGGTTTATAGGGGGAAGGCTCTGGACAACCACAGGCTGGGCTCCCTGGCACGCACCACAGGGCTTGAGCCAACCTAAGCTGACAGTCAGGGCACAGCATGAGCCAACTGCTCCCTAAAGGGCATGGAGTGAAAGAGGATACCCACAACCTAGGGATCAGAATGAAGAGTGTACAGTGCCATGCTGGCACTGTGGGACAAAGGCATCTAATGAAATTATTAGAGCTGTAAATAATTGTTACTTTCTTTTTGGGCTGCATTTTCCTTGGTTGTTGCCATTCACCCGACAAACTTCCCTGCACCTAAAGAATAGGATAAATAGCAAAGACTTTGTTGAATCTGTAAAATTCAAGCTTTAATAAATATATCAAAATCAAAAGTGCATAATACCAGTGAGCTAAGCAAGTCTAGGCCTATTAAAATAACTTCTGTTGTTTAGAAGATTTTAGGAAAACAAATAATTTCCTTATTTTCTGTTATTCTCCAGAATTTCAGTACACATTAATGGCTTATCAGGGGTAGACTTCTCAGTCTAACATGCTTATGCTTTTCTGTGTCAGAGTACCATAAATCTTGATAATAGCATTTGTAGAGAACCTAGGCATATTAATCCCCTTCACTGTGTCTTATCAACTAATGCCATATGACACTCATGACACATCATTAATTCAACAGACCACACTTTTCTTCTAGCCCTAACTGCTGATAAACAACCATGAGAAGAAAATTGCTTTCTACGAATAGATCTACACAATATCATACAGAGCTGAAGCACACCAAATCTTTCAGAGGACATACTTCTCATACTCACAAGGGTCTAACCTGCCCTTTGTACAGGTAGATGATCCACATGGATTTCTCCTTGCATAACTGCAGATGGAGCGCCTTCCTGGCTCAGTGTTTGCACAACAAAAACAAAGAGGTTTTGCAAATCCCCCTGGGCAGCTTCTGGCTCTGAACTGTCAGAATTAAATTTGCTTTGGGTCATTGACTGTAATTCCTGGTTTGGGGAAGTCTGCATCTCAGTGATCTCTCCATTCAAGAAAGCAACCAATTAGGAAAACTTAACATTTACATGAATTAAGATTTTTCCTTCAAAAGTATACACGATGGAAAACTAGACAGAGCGAGAAGAGAAATAGATCACCATGGAGAGTAGGATACTGAGAAGCCACTTAATGCACACTTATTAAAGTATGAGGAACACGTAGCATACAAAAGTGTTTTTAAATGGAGAAGAATATAAAAAAAAACTATGCCTCCCTCAGAACAGTCTTTCATATTAAAAAAAACCCATCATTTGAAATCACTTGGAGAAGAAATTCTCTTTCTAAATCACAATTTTATTTAAGTGAAATACTTCTGAAATTAAAAGCTGTATGTTTATCTAATTGAGGTAATCCTATCCTAAGCAGCCAACATGCCTCATTGTAAATCCACAGATCATCACAGACAAGAGAAATCGATGAGAAATTATTACTGAAGTGACATTTTTTTCCACATAAATGTTATCTTCAGAAAATTTACTTCTTCGTATTTTAAGTTGAAAAATCACATCAGTCACAGTAAAAGCGAACAATGACATCTCATCTCATATATGAGAACTATTTTAATTTTGACTGCTGTTGAAGTAGCTGCCACATCCTTCTGCATATTGGAATTTGGAAGGTTAAATTAGGCTTTGTAGAATGGATAAGAAAGGAAATTTAGAAGTATATAAGATTTTAATATATAATCTTAACATACAAACCTTGCATTTCCCATATCTAGATTTTGATCACAATCGTGCAAGATTTCTTACATTACCTCTTAAGTACCTGTACTGTGAAGAAAACTGATTTTCATGCTCTGCACTGCTACAGTACATTAGGTACTAGTAGTACCTAATGATAATTAAAAGATAAGCTGTGCCTTTTCAGAACTTTATGAGATTTACTATCTCATCTGCAAACTAAAGGACATTGTTCCATTCAGCCATTTTAGAACACACTGTTGTTCTCTACTTGTGTTTTCAACAATTAGGAGACCAAAAGCAAAACAGGAATCACTTGCAGCTAGGCTGTCTTTAACAATGTGCAGTGAAATGGATTTCCAACAGATATTAAAATAAGATTTAAGATATTCCCTTTTTTATCATTTGCAAAAACTCACCGGCTGCCTCACACGACAGAGCCAGTTCTTCCAAAAGAGAGCCTTGAACTGCTGTATAGCACGCCCCATATCGTCTTCTTTCCTTCATCCACTTGCAGAGTGGCTTCTTAAGGACTTTCTAACTGAGAATCATTTCACCAAGCAGTCTGAAGGTATTATTCCAAAGCTGATTAATTTCAGCACTAGAGAATAGTGCAAGAGATTTGCTTGCTTGCTGAGAAAAGATGAGATTATGTTTCTGCCTGTTGTTTTGCTTTCGTTGAGGAATCTCATCTTTCCATTCGCTTCTCAGTGCAATGAACAGTAAGGGGATGGGTTTGTATGAATGCCTTCAGGGTGCTTTACAGTACATATGCTGCACTTGTTTCTACTTTTCTAGGATAAAAATGAATGTAAACACAGGAAAAAAAGACTATGTAACACACATTTGTCTTTTTCCAGAGTATGGTGACTTTCTGTCACTGCAATGTTAATGTAATTTTGCATTCATATGCTTACCTTTTTGGAAAAAAAAATAGTAGGAAATAAGTAAACTGTTTAACTATGTAGCCTTATAATTGTCTGCATACTTTTACAACACCTTAGAAGCACACATCTAGCGCTGTGGTGGCCCCACTGCATCATCATATCGCTGTTTAATTTTATATTATAAAGGCTGTGTGTTTGAGATTTCATTCTTTTTCAGAATACATTTCCTACATAAAGGTGGAATATTCTAACAAGTCAGAAAACTCTTTATTAATTGCCATTTGCCTCCCAGGATGAAAATCAGTCTTCCAGCACTTTCTTCTGCTTAGAGAAGGGAGGGCAATACCTGCAGCAGTGCAGGGGGATCTGCAGGAGGGGAGCCTACACATACCTGCGGCAGCAGGGCCACCCAGAGACACAGCAGGTATCTGGTGCTGCAGAGCTGTGTTGTTTAACTGGCAGGTGAGGATGACTGCCCTACCAATTGGCAACACCACCTGAGAAGAGAGTCAACTTTCTGTATGTTTTTTTCTACCCAAATGATCCCCTAAAGCTCTCTCTATGCCCAGTGGAGACACATAACACAGCCATTATAGAAGGTGATTCAAACCATATATACTCTGAATCATGAGTCACATATACACAAACATGAGGACGGTGCGATGCCTGAAAAATATTCTTTCTTTCTCATTATTGATGAGTAAATTGTACAATTACGATTGAATGAGATGTATTACGATTGAATGAAAGAGGCATCTTAATATTCACAGCTGTTCTTCCACATTAAGAATAAAATCCCAAAAAACATAAAAACTCTTTAGATACAGAAGTCACCACTGAGTAATCCAACTTCCACTAAATTTGAGCTAAGGCAGCAATCTAAAAAATTAGTAAGTCTGATATTTCTGCAATGAGCAACTGTGCGTCTACAGGTCCACTGAGCTCTGCCAGTTTCCATGGGATAATGTTCAGCTGGTGTCTTGTATCCATTGCCTGAGTTTCCCTTTCCCAAGTTTGGATTTGGGTCACCCAGCAGCAGGTTTTTGCCTCCAGAGCACCTTGTGAAGCTTAGTTACTCCACTTCATGTTAAACTGACTGATTAATCTGTCAAAATGTTTGTATTTGAAATGGTGCAAATTTCTGTTTTAATTTTCATGATTTCCATGGGTTCAAGGAGTAGAGAAAAACAGATTATATGGGTATCATGAATTCACAAACTTTTACATACTGGTAAAAATCACCTCCCAGCAAAGCAGAAATCTGAGATGCAGTCGTGGCAGGATATGACTAGTCAAATGCCTTTATTCCTCAAAATATGGTGAGATTTCCTTTTACTTGCTCTGCTCTGAGCCTGAAAAAGTACTGAAGTAATCATTTAGCTTTAAATAGAAATGTGAAAGTCCTTAGGACATACTAAAAAGCTACATAGTTCAGTGTTTACCTGAATGACATTAAGCACATTTGTACTTAAATTAACTCCAGGATTAATCAAGTTGCGTACGAATGTGGGTCTATTGAGCACATCTTCTGTTTTTCCATTAACCCCTATTTCCCACTCAACTCCTTCATCGTCACAGTTCCTACCTCCAGCAGTCATCATCGAGCATGTTACCATCTTCCTGCTTCCTCCCATGCTGAATTCAGAGCAGCCCCCATGCTATGGCAGCCAAGTCCCACCTCTCTCCTCATCCTCCCCATCATCCCCCTGCCCTGGGGCTCTCCTCTTGGCATGGTCCCTGATAGCGAAGTGTAGCTGGGCAAAAAAATGAAAAAGGAAGAACATACCTCACCAAGGAGAATCACTTCACAGCTGGCTGGCATTTCCATAAGGGATGTTTCTGCTTTTAGTCAAGAAATACTAAAATCCCTGCTTTTTCAGAGGAACTACAGTAATTTTGCTCACTAGGACAAAATGTGAAATTCTGAGATAGTTGAGATGAAAATTCTGTGCATAGCACAAGCATGCATTCTTACACAAATATTTGTCTTTAATTGAGTATTGTGAATATATGTATGGGTTCACACAGCTATTTCAGAAAGCTGGGGAGCAGAATCTGTAGTATGTGATTTGCAGGAAATTATAAACTAATCAGTCAGCATAATGAATTACAAGCATTTATCAAAGCAACTGATACAGAAGACAGTTCCTGACTGTAAGTATGTAAGCTAAAACAGCTCACACGAACCATTTAACAAATTATTTTGAACAGTAATTCTGCAAAATCTCTGCTCATCCAACTGTGATGTGCATAATTTATTATGCTCTATATAATTACATACTCAAAAATGTTGCATTCTATATTTTTAACGCTAAACAGCTTTTCATGGTAAGAGAAACAACTATTTTGTATGCAATTAGTATTCAGTACTAATGAACTACTGACTCTTCTTTTTACCATTTAAGACACACAATAGACAAACCAGTGAGTTCTGTTAACTTCATTTGCCCTCAAACATCATTGTCCTTTCCAAAAGAAATTCATTCTTGCCTAGGATGGTATTCTCCAGTAGTAACTTGTTTTCTCTAGAACAAAATTTGTGAAAGTAAAAGACATCTCATAAACATTCAACCAAGAATAATCCATGCGGTGGCATTCTGGGAAATCACTTCTAAAAGTAATTTTAGAGGAAACAGGATGTATTAGCTTGATTGTATCATTTGCAATGTTATAGAAATATGAGAAATACGAAATCAAAGCACCAGCCCCTGCCCCCCAAAACAAACCCTTGGCACAAAAGACACAATAATATTAAAAATTAATCACACAACTAGGAAAAACAAATCAGTTCTGAATATTTTTGAAAGATGTGTCAGCTATCATGCTGCCACACTGAAGCTCTTCTGAGTGATCTAGGTTTCCTCAGTACAGTGCCAAGCAGTATCCTGTGCAAGTACCAGCCTTAAATAGCAACTTTTTTTAGGAGTTGCATGAACAACGAACTTTAAAGGGTTCAAATGCAGCACAGTTGCTGATAGGCCAAATAAATTATATGGGTTTAGGTCTCCTTAACAGAGTGGCTGTAGTCAACAACAACATCTTGAATGTTGCAGGTATTAGAAGGTCGTATTTTTCATTATGTGTTCCACTCTCTTATAGAATCATAGAATCCCAGATTGGAAGGGACCTCAAGGATCATCTGGTCCAACCTTTACAGACAAAGCATGACCTATCTGGATGTCCCAGCACCCTGTCCAGCCAAACCAAGCACACTGTCGGCTAAAATGGAAAAAAAATATGCTCAGACTTGGGTCTCTAAGTGAGGACAAGCCAGTGACCTGCCCTTTTCTGCTCCTGCTTAGCTTTAGCAGGCTTTGTCTCAATTTTAACACAAAAGTCTACTCGTACAATATGCAAGATATCCAAAACCAATGGGGCAGAAAAGGTAGAGAACTTTCTGCCAGCATCCATGTATGGTTTTAAAACTTGACTGCTTTATAATATGACACCATCAACATGCCATGTCTAGCCTACAGTTTTAATTTAAGCTAATTAGGGTTGGTTAGCAAGCACATTCAAAGAACCATAGTTTTATATGCTAAACAAGTTAAAGCCCAGGAGCGAAAAGTACTGTTTGGTAGACAGGAATGCAGTCATATGAGAATATGGCTGGGAATATGGTAAACTAGTATATTTTCCTATCACCACCCACAATTTCTTTCACAAGGTTTGCTGTGTGATCACAAGGTTTTCCTTTTAACATTATTAGGAGTACCACTTGTAAATATTCACATAGCACAGACCTGTTTTGCAGACAAAATGCCTGCAGGATGACATCAATTAGTAGCATCTTTCCTGGAAGACACTTTTTGTGTGCAGAGCTAGGATATGATGAAAAATGTTAGTTGTGGGTAAGGTCAAATAATAGGATTATTATTAATTATTAAAATGGAGCTACACATTGAACAAACAAGCAAACCCCATCTCACAAGGAGGTCACTGGTTTGTTTGAGCTTCTGGGCAGCTCTAGGATTTTTATTCTTGCAATATGGCAGATTGACAGTAAACTGAAATTTTCTCACAGTTACAAGCTCAGCATCAACAAGAAGCATCTAGAATCAGGTTTCTGTGTCATGTAAAACCATCTCTGTCTTTTTTTCTGCTGCTGCATTTTGTCTGTAGCCTGAGCGAAAGCATTGCCCCTGTCAGCATTGCTCTTTCTTTTACTATTGTACCATAGAGTTTCAGCTTTAATGTTGTTCTGTTCCGTGACCTCCTTTCTCTTCCGGTAGAAGACTTTTGAAACTTTAATTTAATTCACACTCTGGAGTATAATATTCAATAGCAATTATTTTCAAAAGAGAAAGCATGTATTTAAGTCACTCCAACTTAAAGACTGAGAAAATTCCAGAGAAAGACATATTGTAGCATTTTGTAGCAAACATATTGTAGCAAACCACAATAGTGTCATCAAATCACACTACTGTACTTTTTTGTATTCAGTGTTGCATTCTGATCCAGTCCCCAAAGCTCAGTTTGCTGCTTGCGCTACCGAGTGCTGCGTTCAGAACATAACTGTCTGACAATGGGCAAATCTAAAAGCATTCACACTTAAGTTTCTTTCACCTATCTTGTCAATAGAAATGAAACACAACCCTGATTCAACTGTATAAACATTTTATTTATGAATATATTGAGGTCCAAATTGAGAAAAAAATCCAGTTCTTTTACACGGTGCGCTGAAGATCCTTTGCATGGACTTACAAAGAATGTTAAAATACTGCATATTACACGTGTATATTTTCATTAAATACTGAAATTACCAAATTATTTAGTTTGTTTTTTAAAGGACAGATAACAATATTTGTACTCTGAGCACTTCTGGCAACAGGTCATTCTAAAATATTTCTTTTCCGGATTTCTCATACATTCCATTAAAAAAAACCTCTGAAGATTTTCTTTAATGGAAGATGCCAAATCAAGATGCCAAAAATAAAATCCGCTCCTTCAAGTCACTAATCAAGTTACTGCACAGTCTCAGTCTCTTCCAAATGTGAAACAAACGCATTCTGCCTATCTTCATTACAGTCTCAACCATTTCTTTAACAAAAAGAAAAGAACAGGCCAGAAGAACACCATGAATCACAGAACAAGCTATTGGTAGAAACCACTGTTTTCTCCCTTCACACTTCCACCCTTATTTAGATCTTCTACCTTCCTGCTTTGCTTTTATCCCTTCTAATCTCTGGGGTAAACTGATTCTGTAGTGTGTTGCTAGGTACAGGGTGGTACAGAGAACCAGGGCAGGCCTTTGATTGGAAATCAAGGTTTCCAGGGTTTCCAGGATTTGTAGATCTACCAGGAGACACTGCACTATGTAGTATCAAACATATATGTAATATCATATATGCTTTCTAAAATTTCACCACTCCAAATCCTGATTCATGTTCTACAGAAATAATGTGAACGGCTAATATTAAAAAATTGCTACATAAATCAATTGAACCACCATATAAAAGCTGGTTCAGTATTTTATAATTCTTTATGATCTTATAGGTCTTTGTAAAACCTACAGGAAGGTAACCTTACTGCCGGATGCACAAAGCTGACTCATTTCTTTATCTCTCTGTCCAGTTGTAGTCACAAGGGAAAATACAATTGTTCTTATCAGGGTAACATTCTGGCTAGTTTCCTCTGAAGCTAAGAAAAGTATTTTATTGCATGTAAGATGTGCCCATAGAGCACCCTTTTGCATTAGGAATACAGCATTACATGATAGTGAACAGTAGAAACAGGAGAATACTTGGTCTCCTTTGAATTCTAATTTTACATTGTCATACATCCCTTTACTCCATCTGTTTGGAAACAGAAGAAAAATATTTTAGCAGAAAGAAAAGTACTTTTTCTTTTTAACCAGTTTCCAGATTCTTGCTGTCCTTTAAAAAGACAAACCACACCATTTCAGATTCGTATCTCCAGGACAGCTGCCGTCATACATTTCTCCAAAGCTTCACAGAGCTGCATTAGATGGTTTGTTGGTTTTTTGTTTGTTTCCTTGGTAAAGTACTTTTTCTCCTCTTTAGGTAACTAATAGTAAGTATTTCATTTACAACAGCAAACTGTTTCCTCTGAACCCATACTGGCCAATTTGGTAAAAGCTTTTCTTCAGCCTAGAGCGCAGCATGCAGCTTCTTAAGTGATCTCCTTTTTATCTCCTGTTATGGGAAAGGAGATTGTAGAGATAGGATGTGCTTTGCTGCATCTTTCCTAAGGGACTTCACAGGGCTTTGTGCAATGCCCAGGAAAGCACCAGGCACGCTAAACAATACATTATTAATTATTTTTTTTTAATTAGAAGGGAGAAACGGTTTTGTTCCCGTTTTGTTCCCATTTTGTTTAAATGTGGAGCCATTCCCCCACCTGACTGCTTCCATTTAGTTTAGGGAGAGAAAAAAAAAACGCAGTCTCTGAAAACTTACCTTGATTGTATATACTGAGCACAAATGAGAAAATGTGTTTTTAAAATTAAAGGAAGACTAAACTAGTCAACTTAAAAAACAAAAACCAAAACAAAACAAAAAAACAAAACAATTTACTATTATTTTAATCTGTCCTCCAGTTGAAAATTAAACAAATTTAAGGAGACTAACCCTCATTGTCAGTTTCCTATTCACAAGTCATTCCTTCTTCTTTTTAATGTTTTCTTCATATTGCTTCTACTTTCTGCAGTTTCTTGATGAGTGTGCTTACAACTACAACACCCCCTCTCAGATCTAGTTCTTATGCTTGTTAACAGAGTATTGCAGACTTTTTCTCGAAAAGAAAAATCTGATTTAGCTGGGACAGTGACAGCTGTTCTGAGAGTTTATTCAGATCCTTTTGACTTTGACTCCTGCTAGGACTGGACCCTCCACTGCAGCAGAAATTTTAAAAAAGAGAGAGAGAGTGATAAATGCCTTTTCTTTAGCTGACTGTGTTTTTATACTGGAACAGGTTGCCCAAGGAAGCAGTGAATGCTCCATCCCTGGCAGTGTTCAAGGCCAGGCTGGACAGAGCCTTGGGCGACATGGTTTAGTGCGAGGTGTCCCTGCCCATGGCAGGGGGGTTGGAACTAGATGATCTTAAGGTTATTTCCAACTTGAACTATTTTGTGGTTCTATGATTCTAAACACAGCAGCAGAGCAGCAACGAGTACCATTTTTAAAAACTCTAAACACCAGAAGAATTTTACAGAAATGGTTTTGATGACATGTTCAGTCAACAGGCATTCTACAGTTCTTCAGAAGAACTGGGAACCACTGCAACAGTGCATGTTATGTCCTGAAGGTGGGGAGATGAAAACCAACTTAAAAGAACAGAGCAAAAATTAAAAAAAAAAGGGAACTACCATAATGCAATCATGTGAATATGCTGTGCATCCCCTGAATGCCTTTGGTTCCTCTTCAGTAAGCAGAAGCCTTGGTTCAGCAAAAGATTTCAAGTTCTTTAATGCAAAGTTACTTAACACAAAAATGTTTTCTGGATATTGATTCAATCATGCAGTTAAAATGGGATATGAATGACCTTGTTGGATCAATATCTAGGAAATACAGATATTCAGCAGCTCAGTGTCAAGCTCAGAAATTTCAATTCCACACTTTCATTAAATTTTGTTAAATTTTAATATATGAAAATAGAATTATTTGTCAAAGCTTGAAAAAAGTAAACTGCATCCATTTTTCTTTACAAGTAAATCAAAGACAATTATATTTTTTTTAATTTTTTATAACAGCCAGAAAGGAATTAGCATTCTTAAGTCAATTTCAACTTGGTGGTTTGCAAGTACTTGGCAAAAAAGTTTTATTTACTTCCTAGTTTTTCTTTTACAGCAGAGATAAATAAAGCTTTTTCATATATTATAGCAAGCTTGTCCTTCACAACAGATCCATTTTCAGATCACAGAAAAGTGAGCCTTAAATCTAGCAATGCATAACTAAGCAAAACTTAACTGAAGTCCATTCAGCACATTCAGTTCCCAAAGAACAGTGACATAAATGATTAACTTCGACACAAGGAATGCTGTAAGGTGTTCTGAGGCAAAATACCTTTAATGTGCAGAAGCTGTGACCATGATTTCAGCTGTGCAAAAGCCTTCTGCTTCTATAAAACAAAGATGGGTATTTCATACTTTCCCAAGACTTTTCTTAATGAAATACCCCACTAACTTCTGTGGTCTTTTCTGATATTCCACGAGTACATCATGTGAGGTACTAATCTGATCCCCTTCAAGTCGATCCAGAAGAGTGACACACACTACAGCAGCTAGAAATTAAAAGACAGCATCAATTAGGAATGACATTCTGGCACTTCTACAGTCCAAAATCATAAACATTTGAACAAACAGCTAGAATATTGGAAATCTGAGAGAAAACAAACCCAAAAACCAGTGCACAGTACCACAAGATGCATGGGGACGTGCATGCTAAGGGTGATACAAAAAAGTTACGAAAAGTTCAAGGCAACTGATTGCTACACTAATAAAGCAAGAACTCAGGCAGCTGCTAACACTTACTGTTGTATCATGATTCTTATGTTTTCCTGGGCAGAAACTGTATTTCACAAGTACCCAGGACTTCACCAGTAGAAAGTAATCAGAGACACTGTTCTACCAGGTGTAGTAACAGTCCTCTGCTATCTACCTTATCCCCAGCTCAGATCCCTGCACTGTAGATGCCATCCCTCAGGAGCCAGCAGATGAGCCGCTTCAACATTCATGGATGGGGAGCAGTGCAAGTATATGAGGATCTTGTGGATCATCTCAGGCTCATCTGTTGCCTTTTGGTGATCAGAGCCCCAAAGGTACAATCCTTTCTTTTACTCAAGCTGAGCTCTACCATCACCCTTCTGTACCTGGGGTTTCTGTTAGGGACAATTTGCAGAGCACAAGCAGTAATACGTTACAGACCTGCAAAGTAGAGAAAGCAAAAAGGACCAGGCTCCCTAATGGCTCAGTAATAGCATGGGTTGGGTTTTTTTGGTCACTCTCAAGTCAATAAGAACTAAGGATGTTTGATATAACTGTTGGCCTTTTTACTTTTTTTTCTTTTCATCCTCCTTGAGTTTAAGGAAGTTTAAGATACATCAGTGTTTTAAATTGGCAGATTCCTTGCCAAGGAAAGTGAATTCTTTGCCAAGGAAAGTGAGAGACTACAATTACACAGTAGTAGAAAGGCACTGCACTACATTATTTGTAATTGTCTGTTTGGTGACCTTTTTCCCATAATCTTTACTGAAATTAGTTAGCTTGTGTAAAAAATTTAAAATCTTGGTTTATGATTAGGAATGGTTTATTCATGATGCTACTAAAAGTCTTCAGCTGTTTAAGAATTAAAGCCATAAGTCTACACAAAACACGTTTTCAATTTTCTTATGAAATTATAGGAAGTGATATTAGTGTTACATATATGAGAATCACCCAGTTGCTTCCTCTAAAGTTCAACAACTAACTGAAGAAAACAAATTAATACTATAGGGTAATTAGGTACTTTAATGATTTGTGTGCTTGCCACAGGCTCGAATAGCAAATGACAGAACTAAACTGTGTAAGAACTATGTGAGGAAGTTTACATTTATTGTGAATACATATGATACAAATGAAACATTCATAGCAACAAAACTATAACCAGAATTGATTATTTTATATGCAGAAGGTACATTAACACCTCATTCACAGTCTTTACTACAACCCCCCTGCAATGCAAAAAACTTCCTATAGCTTGAATAAAGTGACTTTAAGTTAGTTTACCTTTGACACCACTGAGATTACACATTGCAGCAAATACGGAAGACTCCATCTCTATGTTTCTGACACCAGAATCATAAGCTTCCTTCAAATACTGCAGTTTCTCTTCTTCACTGTATAAGCAGATAGCACCATCCAACCTGCCTTGTCCTGCAAAGTAATTTTGTAGAAATTTTCAGTGTGATGAAGTCACAGAACAAATTCAGTTTCTAAAACACACAATTATTGCAGTTTCCCCTATATACTGTCTGGCTTTTATTAATACTCTTCATTTTAATGCTCAAGACAAACAGGACAAAGCAATTCTTAGCTATTGCTAGAGCATCTACATATTACTTGCATTTTTTGCAATGTGAATAATTCGTCTTCTCCAGCTTAAATTCTCAAATTCACAAATGGGAAAATTTAAGTAGTGAATTCCCACTTATGCAACATGAATCAAAATTCAGCAACAAACTTTAAGCTGTACGGAAGTGCTGCACTTTTTCTAAGTTTATTCATTGTTTAGAAAAACGTGAAAACGCTTTCCTGATGCTACCTTAAAAGGCTGAACATTTTGTTAGTTTCAGTCTCAATAAGGCAAGAGATGACGAGTCTCTTAAGCTAACTAGCTAGTATTACTATAGGGTTTGAGAAGCAATATTAAAATTATTCAAGAATAACACCTACAGAGGAATGAGCAGCAGCATACGTACAGTAAAGTTAAATTACACAGTGCTTTACACTGTTCCTTCTTGTTTTCAGGAGATGTACTCCTAAATTAATGCCCTTGAGCTTGTCCTCAGTTTTTGCTGTATGAGTTGAAAATGTTCTTGTCACCTTTTTTTTTAGCGTAGCTTGTATCTGTGATTGGTGCTTAAGGAGATAGACAAACTGACTGTGCCTGCTTCTGAACAAGCCTGAGCACTATTATGACAACCATGCGTTCCCTGTGCATTGCACCCTTTGTCACTTATTCAGTAACAGCTAGAGAAAGTACCACCAGGTGCCATCTACACTCTGTTCTCATACAATTTGAAAGATGTTTGTGAATAGACTTGGGAGATCAGAAAAGCACCTAAATATCTCCATGTTTATCCAAAGTAAGCCTTGGAGTTTTGCTCCCTCCTACATAACAGCACTGAAACAACTTAGCAAAATATTGTCTTCAGCTGTCTGACAGCTCAAAAATGCACATGGGAAACAAGTTCCAACACTTCTGTTAAAAAAGATTTACTTTAGATACCTAACCAGTGTAAAACAAACGAACAAAAACCCAAAAATATCACCATCCTCCTCCCGCCCTCCCAATAAAACAATCCCAAAACAGCCACAAACAATTCTCACTTTTCTAATCCTCTAGGATGCCTTGGTAAATCACAGAAATTTTGTGACAAACACCTAACCAACGAGTACATTAAAAGCGTGTAGTACACTATATGTATTTCATAGGATCTGTTACAGCTGGGGGTAAATAAACCTCCACAAAATTAAAAGTTTGATACAGCACACTGCTAAGCACAGTCCTTGATTTTAGGTGTAAGAATAATAGGTTCGTTATGGTTGACAAGACAACTCAAAGAAGGGAACGTGTTCTGCTCAGTGAACTGGACCCTTAATGTTAAACATTATTCAATATTTAAAATACTTAACATACTATTTGATATTCATCTGTTGCTGCTTACCATTATACTTCTGTTAGTCTATCACCAGCCTTACCTTCATAGAAATCCAAAGTACACATCGTGTTTCCAATGACTGTATGGAACTGACCAATTTCTATACTGCACTGCATCAGTTCCTTAGTTAGCTGTTCATCTAGGTTTGTACTGCGAATTACAGTCTTTCCCAGAACAACCTGTTCAAACTGAGGCTTGAAGGTGGCATCTACAGACTCTCTAGTTATAACCACTGAGCCTGGGTCCAGACCTGCAGTAAAAACAAATAGATACAGCATCATAACATAGTTAATGCTTTGTTTCCACACACATAAAACACGTTTTGACCCAATTCTGCTTCTTTTAAAGGTGGTAACTTTGCTCCTGAATTCACCAAGATATTTTTTTGTGCATGCTTAGCTGCTTCAGTTTATTATTATAAATAATTTCTGAAAGAATAAATTTTTCCTTTTCCACTACATATTCTTTCTTATCTTTTTCATACAGGACAGAAATGTCCTACTCCTCACACTGTCAGACTTCTTAAGTGTGTTTTCTCCACAGGGAAATACTGCTTTTTCTTTCAAAATTATGGAAGCAAAATGATTCATCTCCTGCAAAAAAACTGCTCTGACCGTAAAGTACTTACTTGCAGAGAGATGCTTTACTCTCCTACAAAGATGAATAAGTTTTAAGAAAAGAACAAATCAAGAGGGGAAATACCTATTCCACCAGATGTGCCAATGCGAAAAATGGTTACGTTGGAACACTTGGCATGATACAACATCTTGATCAGCTCGTGCAACATGATTGCAATGGAAGGAATGCCCATACCATGCTGAAATGAAAGAAATTCATATTCAACATGCACACAGCCAACACAAAATATATATGGAAGAAGGAGCGGGACAGTATCTCCTTCCTGATTATTTTTTTTATATGTCACCTAACTCACTCCGACAAAAACTGTGCTTTGGGCCTACTGAATGGCTACTGCAGGTAAACAGAAAGACTTGCACTGGTTTTGGTAGACTCAGCTGAAGTATAATATTTCTAAAAATTATGAATTATAAAATATTTATATTCTCAAAAGTATAAGCAGGGTCCTTTCCTAATAGCTGACAAATGCACTTCATCACAGAACTTTTCTTAAACACCTTCAGCCTGTTTTGTTTGGGGTTTTTTTTCAAAGTACAGACATTGTGGCTTAGTCACAAAGTTCATTAAATACAAGTTCACTTTAACTTGCATGACAAAGAAATAATTACAACTCAAAAGGGTGCAGGATGATAATACAGTCATGTACTTGAAGTATGCAATCGTATCAACAAATTAAGAGTATGAAGTTTTTATATGCACACGTGAGTTGCCAGCACAAGTACCATGGAATGCTACTCTTAAGTTATGTTAGCACACTGCACAATGCCACTGGATGTGATACAGCCAATTTTACCAATATCCCACACGCATCAAGTGACTTTTTTCCCCCGTTATTCAGGATACTGAATACGGACGCTGTAACAGGAAGCCTACTCAAAAAATTTACAAGGTCATTCCTGTAACACCTGTGTGATACTCTGAGGAAAAAGGAGACAAGAAAGAAATAACGGTCTGAGAGATTTGCTCTCTCACAAAAAAGGTCTAAAAAAGAAATCTGAATTACCTGACTGCACTATTTTGAGCATGGCTGGTGCAAACTTAAAAACATGACTCCACCTACTAAGTGCTTAAAAGAAATATGCCTTCATACTTTCTACTTTGAACAGTATCACTGAACTCTTCATCTGGTACTGTAGCAATAGTACAAGGGGTAATGGGTTTAAACTTAAATCGGAGAAGTTCAGGTTAGATATAAGGAAGAAGTTCTTTACTGTGAGGGTGGTGAGGCACTGGAATGGGTTGCCCAAAGAAGTGATAAATGCTCCATCCCTGGCAGTGTTCAAGGCCAGGCTGGACAGAGCCTTGGGCCACTTGGTCTAGTGTGAGGCATCCCTGCCCATGGTGGGGTTGGAACTAGATGATCTTAAGGTCCTTTCCAACCCAAACTAGTCTATGATTCTATGATATTTGTCCCATATCTGAATAAGAAGTGAGGTACTTACACTGACAGACAAAACAGGTCCCACTTTGTACATTGCATAACGGTCAGTTCCTGCACAGATGTTAGGATAGTCACAACCAGGGCTACCAAGCCCCAGTTCTTCAGCTATGTAGGTGATAAAAGCTTTCATCCGAGAAGGACTTCCTCCAACACATACAAACTGGGGTGGACAGTATTCAACAAAACAAAATCAATTGCATGATTCAGTATATCAAAGAATGTGCAAAGATCAATATAAGGATGCGAACACCTTCAGCTAACAGAACCAGATGTAGTCCTTTTCATAATAATTCTAAAAGACCATCAAGAAAAACTATGGAAAAAAACCCACTTCTATATAGTACTCAAATGCCTTCATCCTGTTTAAACTAGTAAAAAACAGATACTGATTTGAAGGCTCCCCCCCACCACCAAAAGGGAAGTAAGAAACAATTATCCCAAATTTTGTTTGGTACTGAAAGTGACAAGAACCCACAAAACCTTATCCCCTTTCCATTCCCTTCTCAGTTGGCATTATGTTGACACATTTAGTCTTATTTTGAAAACAGCTACACTTCCACCTTCTATGGAAAAGCACTGGCTTGCTGAATGAAGCAAATTGTCTTACCTTTACATCTCCAAACAATGCCGGAAAATCATGGGTACCAGTCCCAAGAGCAAAATGGTAGAGGATGTCTTCTTTCATTTTCTCCAAGTGAGGGTTGCAGAGATGGATAAAATTCTCTCTGCCAGGAGAGCAGCACAGTGAAACATATAGAGTGTATACAAACCCCTACATTGGACAGATGCTAATTTTGTGCAGTCAAGCAGTAAAAGCTGGGATGTGCCACACCCAAGTATGCCTGCATCGCCTTATTTTGGTTCCTTGTGCATTATTTTAAGGCAATCCTAAATTTTATGACCACCTTATGTGTCACAATAAATCACATACAACATTTAAAATTGCATTCATTGCTCAGGATAAAATTGCTGAAGAAAAGCCGAGATGGTAGAATGCATTTGCAACAGTGCAGCCTTTACCTTAAAAAATATTAAAGCTGTGAACCAGGCTGTGTCTTTATGGTGAGCAGAACAACTGGGAGCAGGACCAGGGAATATTCAGTAGGACACCTTACTACACAGACAACCCATAGCAAAGCTGAAAAGCAAACTTGAGCTCTATGTTTTGATTGACAACCCCCCACCCCCAGCCACCTGAGAGGGGTGGGAACATATGGGCTTTATAGACAGGCCAAAGCAGATTTCTACCAATTTGGCTCACTGTAGCTTTGTGTCATCCAGCCAGGAGGAAAAAACTTTATGGCATGAGACTGTACAAGAGTACAGAGATCTGAAATAGGAGAGGAAAGAGGTAAAAAGAATTTGCTTCCTCTTAAGTTGTTTCCTGTAAGTAAGTGAGACAGCTTAAAAAAAAACCAGCCTTCCTGAAGATCCAGGAAACAACAAGGCAAGGAGGGAAAACTGAACTCCCCAGCGTATGGGATTGCCTTCATGCTGAATTTGGTAGTGGTCTAACTAAGCAAGCTGAATTATTCATAAAATGTCTGCCTGCTGCGCTTGACATTTTAAATTCAGCTGAAACAGGTAGGAAAGACTAGTCAATAATCACAAACTTAAGCAAAATACTAGCCAATACTTCAAAGTACTTTCTGAGATGGAATCAAGTAATACATATGTTTCAGACACAGGAAGATGACTTAATAGCTTAATGAAGGCTCACTATGGTCGCAGCATGGCTCTGGAAATTCAAACTGCTTTGTCAGAGGAGACAAACAAAAGAGTTCATCTGTAGTTTATGGAAAAAATTGATGAGGTTTTGCAGGAACAACTCTGAAGCCTAAACAGAGGTGTTCCGCACTGTTTGAGATGTTTTAGGTTACCTGATCTGTCTTCTACTGCCTCTCCAGAGAGGCAGTATTTTTCTGTAGGTCCTATGTCTTATCTGTCAACTCTGTGCAGGATGGATGGGTTACCTGAAGAAGCCTAAAAAGGCCTAGATGCCCATACTGAGGTCACCGAGCTGTTCCGCAGAAAGTGAAGAAAATAGCTACAACCCCAATATTCTCAGTATAACAGCTGCTTCCATCCTTGAAATTCTCTCCCTAGCATCAGTCACTATGGAGCAGCAGCCGCACAGCCAAAGAAAGAGGTATCATCCCAATCCACCCTATTTGTCCCAGCCCACAACTGACTACCACCATCAGCACTGAAAAAGCAGCCCAACAAAGCGGGTGGGCTGTTAGTCCCTTCAGTAGCCATTCCTCTCCTTGTCCCACATGCCCCATTTGCCTCTCTCAAATCCAGCCTCAGGTGGAGCCAAAGGCTTCGCTTGCCTTTGTTCTTCACTCCAAGACCTGTTTGACTCCAGAAGAAATAAAGAACAGGTCTGTGGCTCTCCGGAAAGGCGCAGACAGCCCAGGAGTCTGCCAGCTCACACAAGCAGAATTCCCAGGCTGCCTCCTCTGAATTATTCTCCTGTTGGGTTTTGTGGGATTCTCTACCCATATTTAATGGGTCACTCACTAATGCAGATCTAACAGCTGGCTGTGCTGTATATTGCAATGGTTTTTACTTATAAATAGGATATGAGCTGGAATCACTTTACAATTTGTTCTCAGTCAAGTTAAAAAAAAATAAATATTTCCTTCTTTATGAGAATACCAGCAGCAAAGCTTCTCTCCAGGAAATAAATTAGGAAAAGGTGAGGCCTCTGTTAAAAGTACAGGGAAATTAATGTGGTATGTGCCAACATCACCATCCTCATGCCTGGCCTAAATACAGTTCCTTCCTCAGCACTGTCTGTATTTCACCTTCTTCACCTCATACCTTACCAGCAACACTCTCCAACCCACCACCTCACTGCAGCTAGGGGCTGTTACTAACTTGTTTGGTTACCTGCCCATCCGGATCTAATTGCAGACTTGGACCCTGGGGTAAAACAGGCAATAAAATAAGCATATCACTGTGTGTACATAGGACCAATGCCATGGATTAACAGTAAAGGCAAAGTTTGCCTGATAAAAATCTTTGGCTTGTAACTCTAAGGAGCAAGACAATTTATTTCACTCACACTGCTGTAAAGCACCTACAGCTTCTGGCAGTTGAAACAAAACACAAGCATCTAAGGGCTAAACATGCAAGTATGGTTTTACTAAAAGCAGCTTAAAATAAGGACTAGAGAAACAGATTGCAATATTTGATTAAACTCTTGAAGCAGGTAGGTCTGGCCATATGCAGCAACCAAAGTCAACATTTCAACAGCTCACTGCATTAAAAAATAAATAAATAATAAAACCAAACATCACCTATGCTTGGAAAAATTCACTGTCATGATAAATGAAAACAGCTAGCCAGCAAAGCCCACTGCATAGGTGTGGTTAAAGCAGATAAAGACTCCATTTGTCAAAACAGCTTCTACTAGATACTCAATGTTATAATCAATATTCATACCATCAATTTCATCTTAAACTAAATGAGTGATGAGTCTGGGGAGGAAGGTAAGTATGAACATGGACAGGACAACTCATTTCCGAATCTTACTTTGAAGACTGTTCATCATCAGTTTTCTTCTTGTTTGGGATACCAGGAGCCATGTATGCTTATACCTAGAATTATATTTAAAAAAATCAGATATAAGTGCATTAGAATAGTCCCATACGTAAAGCTAGCATCATTAACAGTGAGAGAAACCTTCTATATACATGATGCTGTCATGAATACTAAACCCCCAAAATAACCAAGCCCCACTACAGCAAAATGAGCATCACTACTTTCAAACCACTGAAACTTGAACTAATCCCTTGCTAAGGTAACCCCCATCTTACCACTGCTTCTGTTCCGTGATACAAGAAACACCCGGCTCATGGGCCAAAGAGAGGTAAGTCTCACAGCTAACTAAATAACCCTCTTTCTTCTGTACCTCCCACAATGACAGTGATTGCTGACCTAGCCTTAGCCCCCCTTTCACCTCTGCCTCCAGAAGGCCTCCAAAGCTCATCTCTAACTGCCATATGCCTGCAACCTGAGTCCAGGAAGCACCTTACTCATACTATCCTTTTCATTAAATTCTCATACTGACCATTAAGAGATTTTATCTGCTCCAGCCTAAAGGCAAAGAAGACTAAAACAAACCATGACTCCAGAAAGTCACACCACTTTATCATCTTTTTTCCTAATCCATTAACCTATATCATAAACCTTCTCCTTTCTGCACTCAAACAGGCAAATATATCACTGAGGCTTTGTTGCTGATACAATGACAGAATTATAATTATAGAATGATTCATTTGTTGTTATTTTCATGACTACAGCTACGTGCCAAGGTTGGTACTTTCTGGGAATGCCCTTAGAGGAAGTATTGAATCACGAAGTTCTTCTCTACGCTCCCTTACAAAAAGGCCAGACAGCACATACACTATAATAGAGACAGGACTGTAATCCTTAAGAAACCCAGGATTACGCTACAAGGAAATAGAAATCAATCTTGCAACAGAATTACATAATATGTGAATTTTGAAAGAACTGAAGAACAAACAAGATTAACCTGAAGCCTGTGTATTAAAAGCCATTGAATAATGGGAATATATTAAAACTTATAAAGACATTTTCATTTAAAATATAACCTTTATTTAACAGACCTAAACATCACATGTACTTTAGACATACTAAATCTATACTAGATTCTATGCTCAAGGAGGTAGTCACATTTAGAATCAATTATGCATCCTCATGGTCATATGATTAATCAGTTCCCACAAGGTATCACTATTATACCATGTGCATTATGGGAAAAATGCATTATTTCTTCCAAGAAAAGTACAGTGCCAGGAGTCCTAATAACAAGGAGTTATTAGATAAGAAGAAACAGCAAAATTCTTTTTGTGTACCTAGATGACAACTGGCTGCAAACCAAACCGAGGACATTCATTCAGCTGCTGTTCACAGCATTAAGCAACCACATAATTTTTAAACAGTGTTCTTGGTTCTGTGATCCTCTAAGTAACAATGTACTTCAAGAAAATCTGACAACAAAGTTCTGACAGTCCAAAGGTCCAGAATACTCTACAGCAGCACTGGACCAGAGATGCCTTGGCAGGACAGCAGAAAGGAGCAAGCAGAACGCAGTTTTCCTATGGCAGACCCTTCCAGCCATCACACAGTGGCCAACAGGCACCCAATCACCATAAAGCTGTAAAATTCTCACACTGTCTAGACAAATGGAGATTTTTATAGCCACGTCAAAACTTCCAGCAGCTGTCCTCCGCCAAACTGATGCTCAAGAATAATGTGCTCTCAGTAGGACTCAGCACAAGAAAGGGCACAGCCTGCTTCAACATGTGCGTGAATACTCTGCCCAGTGTTTCAAAACCGTGCAGAATCCATTATAATTACTATCGCTCATTCACACACACACACTTTTTTTCTTTTTTTTTTTCCATGGTGTTTTTTGGGAGGGTTTGTTGGTTTCGGTTTGGTTTGGAGTTTTTGGTTTGTTGTTTGGTTTGTTTTGGTGGTTTGGGTTTTTTTTCCCCAGGAAAACCTCACTTAGCAGTACCCTTAACGAAAAGCTCCAGTTTAGCGTTGATCCATCGTTAGAAAACCTGAAGAGTCACTGCAAGACTTTTCTGCCCTAAGCGTCCCCCCTCGAGGCTGTGCAAGCAATGGCAGCTCGCTCCCGACGCCCATCACTTACTTCCAGCCGGCTTCCTGTCCTGCAAGTAGCTCCCATCCACCCAAGCTCAGAAACAACGGCACCACCGAACTTCTCACCCCACCAGACCTCTGTCCCCGCCGCCCTCAACCACCGCTCCCCCGGTCGCGCATCC
>NW_009925594.1:0-1643 GCF_000696875.1 Nestor notabilis | reverse complement strand
GAATGCTCCAACCCTGGCGGTGTTCAAGGCCAGATTGGACAGAGCCTTTGGCGACATAGTTTAGTGTGTGGTGTCCCCGCTCATGGCAGGGGGGGTGGAACTAGATGATCTTAAGGTCCTTTCCAACCATAACTATTCTATGATTCTATGATTCTATAAAACATGAGCTTGTCCCATGAGTCCTCTGTTCATAGTTGGTAAGAACTCTCCGGGACCAGATTCTCAATGAGCATAAAATGGAGTATCACCACCAAAGTAAATAGATCTCTATGGACTTGCTTCTTCCAGGGTTTCAAGCAAAAGACACTATTGAAAATGCATAAAAATCCTGAAGGATTTCCTGAAGTATATGAGAGGGAAAATTTCCAACCACGTCACTTGAGGTAAGTTGTTGCAGTGCAAGGGTGAGGTATTAGTGACTAGCTTCCTAGAGCCTTGAAATCATACCTGCTCTGCAAATGAATATTTTACTGTTCAATAGAGGGTGCACGTCAAGATACTGACCTTGCTTGGCAGGAGCACACCCCATAAAGAACCACAAGAACTTCAGCAAATCCTGACCATATCAGAGGTAGAAACTGTGCTGTAACAGTCACAGTTATTTGACACTTCTTGTTAAATTATATCCTCTTCAGTTACTATTATTTTTCGGACACCCACCATCTAGATGAAAACTCTTCATGCCAAATGGTTGTCCCAGGATTATTTTTATTTTTTAAATTAGGAGTGTTATTTTTTAAAACTTGCTGACTTACTTTTTAGCTGTACTTTGTTATTGTTATTTTTTCATGTATTTTCATAAGGTAATATTTTGCATATAACAAATGAGGTCATTGTTTAGAACAACTGAGATGCTATTCCCATTTCCCTCTCCCATTTGATACCAAATAATTTCAATTAAATTGCTATGTGGCAGTATTTCCCTGGTGAAAGAAACTCCAAAATGGGATGTATTTCATATAAAGCCATCTGAAAGCTTTATAGGGAGCCTAGAAGATTAATTTTCATTAAACATCTAATTTAACTTTAAAAAGAATGTGATGTTATGCCCTCACTAAAAGTTTTTAAAAAATTCTTTGAAATATTATTGAGCTAATGAAGCTTTTGACCCTACTTCTGAATGGAAGATACAATGAAGATATATCATGTTGCATATTTACTTACATCACACTCATCTTCTTGAAAACACCTGACTCATCTTGGCAGGAGTGATGAAACTGCTCATTAAGTTGTTAAAAAAAAAAAAAAAAAAAAAAAAAAAAGTCTTCTTAAATTTTTAAAAAAAAAAAAAAAAAAAAAAAAAAAAGAGAGAGAGAGGGAGAGAGCTCTAATTAAGCAGCTTGATAAAAATTCTGACCCATAATAGATTAAATAAGCTTTCTGTTCAGCAATAATTCCTGGTACTGAGTAAGTCCACTGGGAGCAGGTATATCCGATACTGCAGTTTGATAAATAAATGTATTTACTGTTTGGAAAAGCTTCAGGAGGAAGTTTGTTTCTTCTTCTTTCACTTTATTATAACAGATTCCAGAATCCACTGCAGTTTTTGGCATGTGGAAAGAAACTACTGACATCTCTGGTTCTGCTAATTCTTTAATAAGGTGACTGATACCTGCTTTTGAAGGGGCAAATTTATATATATA
>NW_009925593.1:0-12843 GCF_000696875.1 Nestor notabilis | reverse complement strand
TGCCGGCTGGGCTTGAACCACGACACAGTAACACCACTACACTAAGTTAAAAACACCTCAGAGAACTAGAGTGTTGAATATCACTTATCTGTAGTATCTCTGTAATCAGGTTTTCTGGAGTAATGTCTTGCAAATCTCTGCAGCTAGACCTAGAGACTTGAACAGGACTATCAAGTTCTCAAACCAGACTTTCTCTCCTGAAAGTACCTTCTGTTGTTTCTACCCTCTCTGCTGTGTATTAAATTAGTAGATCATTCCTAAATTGTGCAAGAAAGAATTGACCAAACTATCCCTTCATTAATTTACCTGTGTTCTTAACTATTTAAAACTAGCTTGGGAGACCCAGAAAATAAAAAAGAATCCATGACAAAGCAGTATTATTTCGGAGAATGGCAGGTTTACTCATCTTGGTTATTTTTTAAACCAGCAAGAAAATCACGATCCTTCTCAACTGTGCCTTTTTTTGCCCACACATGTGGATAAATCTTGGATCCTTCCTGCTTTGATGATCAGCATTAGTATTGAAAAAAACAGTTCAAAACTAGTAATATACATCCTATGTGATTGTATGCAACAAAACTTTCTGACTAGAGTCTTCTAGCTGCTCTTCCATTCGATCTGATGTATTCTCTAGATTTCTTCAAGATCGAGGACTCTTTAATATAATTTGAAATGTACAGGCCTTGAAACTTACCATGGCAGAACCGCAGTAAAAATAGTCAACAGTAATGCAGAAACAAAACCATATATTCGTTCAGTTCCTTTTCAGAGACACAAGTTGAAAAGACAAATTATGAAAGTACATTTAAGTTCATTCACACTGATGTAATTCCAGGCTCCTCAGTCACAAAGGCTGATGATGCTCAGAGCTGACCCTGCATATGCTAATAAAATTATTGAGAGATCACGAAGAAAAGACAAATTCTTTGTTTCATATGTCAATACCCCTTTCAATCAACCTCATTCTGATAATTATTTATTACCATAACATGTGACACAGAAAATCTAAAGAGGCAGTAAGGGGTAAATTTTCACATGTCATTCTAGCTGTGACTTTCTCATTAACTAAAAGAGTCATGTGGCTTAGGTCAGCTCAAAGTTCTGAAATGTACCCCTACACATGCCCCAGAATAAACCTTTACAAACATCATAATTTTCCATATTTCACTTAATTTCTCTAAATTAACAGGAAGCACCAACTAAACAGACTATTAACAACTTTACTTCAAACTGCAGACAGCCTTACATTGTGGTTAAAGTGACCTTGTAGTTTGCATGGGTACAATCCTCAGCTCTTCAGCAATGTCAAGTCAGAAAGGAAGATTAGAGAAGAGAAACTTAAGGTTATAATGTACAAGTAAAAATCCTACACTGTACAGTGCTTAGTATTTATCTCCTTTAACTCAAGGAATGTTTGCAAAATGCAGTTAATGAGAAATAACTAAAAAAAATATATCTAGAAATGTAACTAAAATAATGTGGACATAAAAATAGAGGAATAATTTTTTATTATTTTACTATCCTAAAGGATAGGCACCTTGAGATGGTGTGCAGGTTTATGAATTCAAATTGAGGATGTAACAAGGATATGCCAACTTTTATCCTTCCTGCTCAAACTGAAAGTTCCTAACTCTTGCTTAGCCAAAGTTTTCTGTTTATTATATGCTCAAGGGCCATAATTATTTCAAAAATAGACTTTCAAGAAAATCACATAATTAGTCCAGTGCAGCTGGTATAAAAATTACTGGCAGGAGTAGTAGTATCATTAAAAAATTGGAACTAAAGCATACCAGCTATACTCCAGGGCAAGTTAAACACACGGAACCTCTAGTAAATATTTTAGAATCCAGGATAGCACATACTGAGGGCAACCAATTTTTTTTTCTAACACCACTGATCCAGACTCAACAGAAGAATGCCAAAATGGAACTATAGTGCAGTCTGGTTTATATAAATTTAGTAAGGTGATTTTCTTTGATTCTTAAATAGAGTTAGACTGCAGTAGAAGAAAGACAGGTTTTCCCCTGGATCATGCAATGATGTTAGTATTCCAATTTTCATTTTTGGTATTTTCTTCATGCATAATTATAAATAAAAAGTTTGAAATTATGAATTGGAACTCAAGCTAATTTGCAATAGCTGCATTACTCTGAAGGGAATCTGATCTAGCTTAGTTTTCTCAGATAAGCAGTGTCCTCTTTATTTCTGACATTCTTAAAACCATTCAGGAGCCTAGCTTAGGTTGGCTGAAATGCACACATGCAAAATGACACTACTAGATGTGCCTCAAAAAATTTCACTTATAGAAATGCTAACATTTTAGGTTTAGATTTCCCAAGTGCTTGAGATCTTCCTCTGGCCATGTGTGTAAGTGTACTATTTTTTAAGGCCAAGCAGTTCCTGACTGCTAGGGGTATCATGGGATTGTTGCACCTGAAAGGGCTGAAGGAGTCAATCTGGAGATTGCATTTTGAGCTTATCTGTCTGGTCTCACACCAGTCTGACACCAAAATCCTACTGACAGAGTGCAATCTTACACATTAGAATTTTGCATTATAGTTGCAAAAAATAGTCTGAGTTTCGGTTCAGTGATCTTCATGGTCTTCAGATGTTCAGTCATATACTTTCATAGTGATGAAAAGGTCTGAAAAGCAGGGCAATTCCTGGATGAAATTTTTGTATGGTGCTGCAGATATCTGGAAATTCACTAGGTGAGAGCAGAGAGTCACTTTGGGTATCAGGAATCTTACGGGTTAGGTATGCAGCTTGGCTACCCCTGCTCTTTATTGTACTAAATAACCTGAAGAAATGGAGCAACAGCCTCCTGGAAGAAGGGAGGACAACCAACCACAGTACAGCAAGGAAAAGTGATTGGGCACAGTGGCCATTTAGGAGACATGGAATTAAGCACTCCTTGAATTCAACCACACCATATTCTAGGAAGTATATACGTATATATGTTGCAGTATGCCCAAAATATCTCTTTGTTTAAAGCTGTCTATTTTTATAACAAACTAGGGAAATCTGTGCCTAAACTATGTATTTTTGGACTTAATTTTTCCCCATGCATTTATACTAATAAACAATATAAATTTTGCTTCATCTTCTCTTCCATCTATTTGTCTCGTCATCCTACTTGCTTTCCTATTTCTTCTTTCCTTCATACATTTTTATATATTCATATTTATTTTCTTCCCCCATCCGTGTCTTTTGTGTGTGAACATTATTATCACTGTCATTGCATTTTTACTGCTCATAAAAAATAAACACTTGAGAAATAATCACTGTACAGTGGCCAAACAGAAGTCAAACCTTCCTGTAGATACTACTTTTGTGTAATGGGCAGTGTCAGATCAGTGCTAGAGACGTAGTGAGACCAATTCATCTACATCAATTTTTTTCCTCTACAGAAACATTTCTGTGTTTTTTTTCACACTTGAGTCCATGTAGAATTTATCTTTTTTTTTCTCTCTTTGTTTTTTTCAGCTCCTACTCTTTTGTACTTCTACTTTATGAAAAACAGACTTCTGTCATAAAGACTCTCAAAGTCATCATTCATCCATGTGTTAAAACTTGTCTGTGAGCTTTCTTTTCTACATCAATGACACACAGTTTTCTTTTGACTCTTGAACACTTTTTGTTCTTCCTGTTTTATAATGCATGCACATTTGTGTTATAAAGACTCATCAAAGTCACCACTGTTCTACATTTATCTGCATTGAACTGTCTTTGTCATTTATTAGTCTTTTAAATGTTCTTTATATTTTCAATCTAGTTACATTCTCCTTCATTATTTACTTTTCCTCTATCATCTCTTTCTGATTGACAGTACTCTGCTCATTGTCTTGAATTTTCTGTGCCTCAAATACTTTAAACCAAATCTTCAAAGTCAAAAGTCTTACCACTGATTTATTGTAAGTTAGTAATGTGATTTTTTATTGACTAACATTATTTGAATCAACACACCCTTTCCTGCTTTGGGAATATAAAGGCAGGCTTTTGAAGAGCTATGTGAGGGTATATCCATAAAATTCCTCTTGATTTTGATGTAAATTTTAGTGCTGAAATCCTGAAATACACCATGGCACTTCAAATTGAGGATCACATTTAATAAAATTACCACCCACACTAGATCTCAACTGCTAAATTCTGCCCTTGAGCTAACATGCAACTACCACTGGTTCAAAGTGTGTGGCATACCAAAACAAAGGATAAAGTTGTACCTACAGAATATGTAATCGAACTTACAATATAAGTCACTTTCATTTGCTTTTGTTTAACACTAATAAAAATTACTCACAGGCATGGATCAGGAGAGTAAATATTTTTAATTATTCATATTTTTATGCATTTCTTATGATGCTAGCAAGCTCTATACCTTTACTATGGAAAGAGAAAAATAGTTCTTTCTTATTTACTATTTACTCTGTCATTTAATCGGTGGCAAATTACCCTGGTAAAGTAGCACTTGGTAAGTAGATTATGAGAAAGAGCTGTGATACTACCTTTCAACAATATAAAACCTATCAGATAAGGAACCAGGTTAGGAAGTGTATTTACACAACAAGTACATTTGAGCACGTTTCCATCCATACCAGATATTTTACTGAGTCATGAATTTTACTACAACAATTGTTCCAGAATCACAGCTTTGCACTCTAGTCTCAAGGAACATTGCATATTGACTAGTAAAACAACTTCACAAGGCTTGGAGATGGGACAGGCATTTGAGACTCGTGCTCTACAATAGTTGCTTCCTTTTTTGTGTATGTGTGCTTGCTTACACATGTGTACACAATCACAGATTTCATCAGTCAGAACTGTGAATAAGCCAAATTTATTTGCAACTTTTTTTTTTTAATTATTATTCAGGACATTTTGTGACTCTTGTTTGATGATTTTTTTTCTTTTCATTTGTATACTGCTGTGGTCCTAAAGAAGTTGTAAGAGGATGGAAGGTACCTCTCAGTTCTTTTGCTGTGTCTCATTGCAGCACATGTTTTTCTTTCAGTCTTTTATATATTTATTTATTTGTTGAATTGTTTTAGCCAGGAATACTAGCAAAAGTATTACAATGATTGTATATCCCAAAGATATGTCTAAAAGCCAATCCTCTTTTTCTACTGAAAAGGAGAAAAGCAAGCAGAAGTAAAACACACACATACAATTCTGGAAGACAAAGTATTTTTTAGTGTCTGTCATTATCAGAAATTATTTTAAAATGTTAACGAATTAGGCGTATTTACATATAAATTATAGACTGCTGGACAGAAAGCAGTGTAGTATTATTTTTTTAAAATTAGAGTGCAAACACACAAAGAACATGCAAAGAATAGAATATGCAAAACAAAGCTTATGTAAAGCAAAAAATAATTAAGTATTGGTTTCTGTTATGGTTTTATAGAAACTAAATAAGAATTTCCAAATCCCACACTTTTGAAGCCTCTTCTTACCTCTTTCTTTTTTTTTCCTCACAAGGATTTTAAAATCAACCTGGTTTCAGATAGGCTTTGTAACAAAATTTGATGTAATTCCCTCTAATAATTGCTGACATCAGTGTCATATAGCATAAAAAATCCCATCTGTAAGTAATCAGGCTTCACTAAACTTATTGAAAACTCATTTATTACTTTCAGTTGTATAGTTGTCTACTCAGGAACAATATTTGCTAATAAATTTATACAATTTATTGCCATGTAATTCCTACTTTTTGTTGCAGCAAAACATTCCATAACTTTAGAATGTGTGAGGTACACCATTTCAAAACCACTGAAACCATATGAAACACAGCTAATGAAGGCATCAATTAATTTTTTCCCTCAAGTATGTAGGGCGAATTCCTGCAGGTCGCCAAAGTTAAATACCTCTTCTACAATAGCAGGATCAAGTGGATGGTGGGACCAAGGTTCCACTGCTGTAAGTTTAGGGTAGGATTCATTTGGTTTGTGACTCTTCCCTCAGTGGAGAAGTTGCAGTGTGCAGATTTGTAGAGTGCAGTTATTTGTCATAAAGCACCTTTGCTGCTACATTGATTCCTCTTGATCGTTTCCTTCTTTAAGGACTTCCTTATTTCAAAGCTCAGCTAGCTGTATTTAGAATGTGCATATGATTAAAGTGATCTCCTGCTTTTACTGACTCTGCATGCTTGGTTGCCAACAAATTCAAGGATTTTCTTGTACCTCCCCAAGAGTGCATTCTCCTTAATTTTTAGGATTGAGAGAAGAACATTTTCAGGCAACATTTCAATAATGCAATGAAAATTAATTTAGTTATTGAGCCCTATTTTTCATAGCTTTCCATTTTCCCTCTTCCATAGTTATATATATGCATTGTAAGCATATACAGGACTCAAGTTTTAAACAATAGAAACACAAATGTGCTCTAGAACCTAGGTCTCCTTCTCTCCTTGAAAGTGAATATTGAAAATCTCATTTATTAATTTCATAGACAAGACTGGGCTAGGCTAGACTAGATCAGAACGTTTTTAATGAAAACAATTCCCTCCTCTCCCAGTTTAATAAGTAATCTTCAAGACCAAAGTTCTTTCATAAACTCTTACAGAAACCTTTTATATGTGAAGCCAAGTCTCATTAAAAAAAAAGAGTTTACCTTTAAAAGCTAAGATTTCTATACTAGGAACTATGTCTCCGAATTATTAAAAGTGCAACATTTCATATGTGTGAGTTTCACAAGGTGTCAATTAATTTTTTTAAAAGATTGAATATTTCTTTGAGTGTCTATTCCATATGATACAGTGAAGTCAAAATTTTTATGCGGTCTAAAGAATTAGAAACTCTATATCATGCAGCTGTACAGGACATAATTTGTAAATAGGAATCAATATTCCTCAGACATGAACTTCCATAAAGACTTCTTTCAGATAAAATTTTTCATCCCAAATTATTAGGTGGATTCAATACCCAGTTATTGCAGTCTCTGCCAGTCGAACAAAACAACATAATTTTAAAGTAAAAAGATCTATGCTGAATGATTATTACAAGAACCAGGAAATATAAAGGGTTAGAATCTTCTGAAAAAATGCAGATGGATGGCTGGTGGCAGTCATATAAGGTTTTAGAAATATGTACTTGTCCAAGGGGAAGATGTAAAATACTCCTTTCCATGGCACAATAACTGATTTCTTAGGAATTGTCATATTTGTTGAGGCATTGGAATGCGTTGCCTGAGGAAGTTATGAATGCTCCATGTCTGGCAGTGTTCAAGGCCAGGCTGGATGGAATCTTGGGTGACACAGTTTAGTGCGAGGTGTTCCTGCCCATGGCAGGGGGGGTTGAACTAGGTGATCTTAAGGTCCTTTCCAACCCAAACCATTCTATGATTCTATGATTAATCTGGTTTTGCCACAACAATTTGTCCAAACCAACAGCTTCCCCAGCTCCTTTCTTGAACATACAGTGGTTTGCTCAGTACATGCTAACAGCAGAAAGTTCTTGCAGATGTATTTCTTCTGCAGATCTATTCAGATCTATTGCTGAAATTGGCTTGTGTCAGTTGCATCTTCTCTGAAAGTGCTCATCACCTTCAGGACTTGTGTCTGAGCTGACTGCTTAACAAAACTTCCTTCCAGCTTTCTTTAGGTTTCTTTTTAACCTTGGAAAACTAAAGAAGCAGTCAATGTATTGCTGTAATTCCTGAGAGAGGGCAGGGAAGAGGTATATTTGTGGAATTATGTTGGGCTTGCTTTCATATTTGTACATATCCAGGAGAGGATTTCTTTTTTTTTTTTTTAATCTAAGTTCAGGGCAAGATATGTTTTCTTATGAAAAAATTATAAAAACTTTTTGATTATTTACGCAGTTTTTTCTCCTACCCTTCTCAGGTAGCTTATGTGCTCTTAAAAGAGAACATGATTTAAGACTCATTTTAAAATGTCTCTAGAAATGACAGAGTTATTGAAAAAAATAACAACATAAGCCAAGTAGAAAAAAATAGGATGGAAGAATGAAATACCTCTGAGGACAGTTTTGTTGTGCAACATTTGGCCTTAAATAAATGTACGGGTCTGCTTCTGAAAATATATTACATATGTCAAAGGAACAGTAATTAAACTGCTCCCTCTAAGCCTTTTTGATAGGCCATTTTCAGAATGAATTGTTGAGGCTGAGGAAGGGCACTTGGCATTTAAGAACCCTACCTTTAGGATATTACTCTCCTTCCTTTCTCATGCTCACATCATTTTACTTTTTTTTCCTGCCAACTTAGGGCAGTGCTAATATCCACTATTTTTGCTAAGGACAGCCTGAAAAATAAAAATTATGTGTCACATAAATGTAATTGTTATTGTCATTAAAACAAAAACGATCAGTTAGTCACATCTTACATTAAACCTGGAGAGACACGTAATGGGTTGATCATAGTGAAAATGGCAAATTTTACATTTTGTCATTGATTAATGGTAACTGACATAAGCCACTGTCACTTATACTAAATCACTCAAAATAATTATTACCTCTTAAAACAGTGTTATGGCGAATAAATAGTAGTAATAATAATAATAATACCCCAGTGTCAGACCAAGACCCATAACACATCTCTTCAAAAGAAATAAACAAAATTAAATGTGTTGGATTGAAGCCCTAACTCATCTTTAAGGAAACTGGCAGATCTTAGAAACATTTTTACTGAAATTGATGTAACATCATTTGTATTTAAATAATTATTTCAACCAGTACTGCTGTTTCACAAGACCTGTTTCTTGGACCCAGATTTCTACTTCATATTAAAGTATACACTTGCAGTAACATGCATGTATATTAAGAAACAAAAATTAAATTAGTATAAAGTACTGTCTTCCATTTCACTTAATGCTGAAATTTCAAGAAAATAAATTGTAATGGAATTAAATAGATAAAATTCTGTGTGATCTCTAGGATTTATTCAAGAAGTGTCACTGTCAGGTGACAGAAAAGTCTTTGCTTTCTTTATTCTGCTACAGGACATATTTCAAATGATTTCAGACAATTGCCTCCCTACTGAAAGCATTTTACACCTTTACACCATTTCTTTTCTTAACTGTGAATATCATCTGATAGGGCAAGCGGAAACGGGTTCAAACTTAAACAGGGGAAGTTTAGACTAGCTATAAGGAAGAAGTTCTTGACTGTCAGGGTGGTGAGATACTGAAATGGGTTGCCCAAGAAGTTGTGAATGCTCTGACCCTGGCAGTTTTCTAGGCCAGGTTGGATGGAAACTTGGGTGACATGGTTTAGTACAAGGTGTCCCTGCCCATGGCAGAGGGGTTGGAAATAGATCATAGAATCATAGAATCATAGAATGGTTTGGGTTGGAAAGGACCTTAAGATCACCTAGTTCAACCCCCCCTGCCATGGGCAGGAACACCTCGCGCTAAACTTAAACTGTGTCACCCAAGATTCCGCCCACCTTGGCCTTGAACACTACCAGACATGGAGCATTCATAACTTCCTCAGGCAACACATTCCAGTGCCTCACCACCCTCACAGTAAACAATTTCTTCCTTATATCTAACCTGAACTTCTCCTGTTTGAGTTTGAACCCATCACCCCTCGTCATATCACTACAGTTCCAAATGAAGAGTCCCTCCCCAGCATTCTTATAGGCCCTCCTCAGATACTGGAAGGCTGCTATGAGGTGTCCACACAGTCTTTTCTTCTCCAGGCTGAACAGTCCCTACTTTCTCAGCCTGTCTTCATACGGAAGGTGCTCCAGCCCCCTGATTATCCTCATGACCCTCCTCTGTCCTTGCTCCAACAGCTTCATGTACTTCTTAGGTTGAGGACACCAGAACTGCACACAGTACTCCAAGTGAGGTCTCACGAGAGCAGAGTAAAGAGGTAGGATCACCTCCTTGGACCTGCTGGTTATGTTTCTTTTGATGCAGTCCAGGATATGGTTGGCTTTCTGGGCTGCGAACGCACACTGAAGCCAGCTCATGTCAAGCTTCTCATCAACCACCACCCCCAAGTCCTTCTCCGCAGGGCTGCTCTGAATCTCTTCTCCGCCCAACCTGTAGCTGTGCCTGGGATTGTGCCGACCCAGGTGTAGGACCTTGCACTTCGCTTTGTTAAACTTAATAAGGTTGGCTTTGGCCCACCTCACAAGCGTGTCCAGGTCCCTCTGGATGGCGTCCTTTAAAAGTTGAAGTGAGTATTTAGAAAGCGTATACAGAAGCTAAATTTAAAAAGGAATAGAGATTACGTAGGTATCTCCCCCCCTCCCTGAACTATCAAATTATTGTAAATAAAATCTGAGTATTGCCCCTAGCAAACACGCAGACGCTCTATGCATAATCCTCACAGCTATTTCTGAAGATTTTTTCATACTAACAGGTTCTATTTATCGTATAGTGGCACAAGCACATTTGTTTTATCAGTCTCTGTATGAAGGTGAAATTTGTCTCCAAAGCTGGAAAATTCATCGCTTCTGAGAAACATGGTACTGTCTCAGTATTCTGTGTGTGTAGGAGAAAAACCATCTAAGTAGACTGTTTTTATTTTAACTTACCCTACATAGCCAGAGATTCAAGTTCCCAGTAATTAGAAATGCATTCAGTGATACTTACATGTGAATAAGTTTTATACTCTAATTGCAAAACCTATGGAAAAGAAAAAAAAAGAAAACAAAAACAAACAAAACAATATTGTAGCTCTTTCCTGTAATCAGATTTGCAGAATTTAATTAACTTGATTTTTTTCTAAATTAAACTCAATATAATTATTTAATAGGACAGATATACTTATGTTCTGAATTTAAAAATGAGTTATGGGATTGTTTTCAAATAATAAAAAGCCAAGCTAGCTGAAAGACAGATTTTCAGTTCGGTGCAAATGAGGGACAGTTAATATCCGTTTCATCTTTTCCTTCATCCATGGAGAACACAATATAATTTTCTTTCTCTCTAGACTGTCTAGCACAAGAAGAAAAAACTTTCTTCTTGTGCTTTTCTTTTCCGGATGTGTGTGATGATTAATCACTGTATGTGTCTAGACCCCATGGTAATCTGTGTCCCTGTTTCTGTCTCTGCATTCATCTTCGGCATCTTGTGTTTGGTTTTAATACAGTCCGATTGATTTGTTTGCAGCTACAACATTGTTTTCATTCATTTCCCCTCTGAAACATCTTTATAGCGCAAATACAAACTTGCCCATATTCTCAAGCTGTCTAAAATTGATTTGTGAGAACAGATTGCAAAACTTAAGTGTATGGTAATACACAGCCCAGATCCACAATGCCTGTGTTAAAGATGGTACAGTGGAGTTAAGAAGGACATGATTTTTTAGGACTTTTCAAAAATTTACATCACCTTTACTCATTTTTATCCCTATTGCCATGAAAGAAATGAGAATCAAAATTGCTTTGTACAGTATAAAGGAAAGAGTCTGTTTTGGTTCCCATTCCTCTGTCCCCCTTCTCATTGTCCCTTTTTCTCTCCTCCACCCCTCCACCTCTACTGAGAAAGTGAGGAAAATTTGACCCATAACTGGATGCTCCAATAATTTACTTAGGAAAGCAACAGCTACGTGAGGTGAAAATGATCATAAAAGAGCTCCAGATTTTTCATTTTAAAATGGCATTGAGTGACCTCTTAATTTGCTTGGGAGAGGGGGTGTCAAAGCATCTGAAGGGCCATCTAAAATTTCTCTTAATTTTGGGTAGAATTTCGATTGTCTTGTTCACAACAACTTGTTCCTAGCTTTTGTTCTTTACAAGATTGCAAACTGGAAGATGCATATCTCTGGTCTATTTAGTGCCCCCAGACATTATGTACTCATGTTAATGAGGTGATTACTCTTAAAGGAAAAGTACCTTAGAAAAACTGGACAATCATATAATATTTCATTCTTAAATGCATTAAATAAGACTGAAGAATCCCATAAGATTTTGACCATTTTTTCTGGTATGCCTTAGGAATAATACGTGAAACTGAAGTTACAGGCAAATCTTAGCCTAAAACTAGTCTCATACCTAAACTTCTACTGATAAACAAGGACACAAAGGCTGTTTCTAAGAATCTTGAGATTCAGGGGGCCAATTTCTCTTTCCATGCTCTTCTAGTAATATCTAGATTAAAACAGCTTTCCTTATAAGCACTTCTATTTGCTTCAGGCTATTTATTATTCAGGGCTTCAATATTGTTTCATTTTGCCACAGACTTCAGAGGAGCCTGCAGGTGATTTAAAACACAAAATAAAATATTTTATCAAGTATGTGGGTAATTCTGGGATTGGGAACTGGAACTCTTTTCAGTATTTCAGCTTCTACATATTTGAATGCAACTAACACCACTATTGATTTAAAGCAATTTGTTCATAATCATTCCAGCACTTACTACTCTGCTTTTAACAATGCTTGTATTACTTTCTGTGAGCTATCATCTCAATTATTTTATCTTTTTTTTTTTTTTCTACTGGAAAAATTGCTAGAATTTAGAAATGTTGTAGCACATCATAAATTATTTTTTGGCACCATAAAGTATGGCAGAAAAAATTATAGGTACAATTTTTCATAAATAAAATATATATGGTCAAGGATATTAGAAATAAAAATCTGCATAATTATTCCGTAGAAATGATAAGGAGAGTAGTTCCAATATTTATTTCAATTAATCAAAAGGTTAGATTTGTATCAGGTAGTTAATTTCTACACAGCATTTTGAATAACTAATGTAAGCATTATTTCACTGTTTAGAAATACAGAGAATGGTGCTCTTCAAACACCTACAATCCAAAGTAAATTTCTTGGGGAAAAGAAAAACAGAGAATGAGTGTCCTGGGTTCAGCTACAGCAGTCATTTTTTCTCCTTCTCACTTCTTAGCAGTGCTGTGTTTTTGACTTTCAGTCTGG
>NW_009925592.1:0-11625 GCF_000696875.1 Nestor notabilis | reverse complement strand
TTCCACTGCTCCCCTCCAGCTCTCCAGGTACCAGGACATTGCTCCTTTCCCTGGGGGACTTTACCTGCCCAGAGCGTTACCCAGGTCAGGAAGTGCTGGAGACCAGATTTACTGATAGCAGCCACAGAGGAGCTACTGACCCCTTCAAAAGAGTCAGGTAGAGGTCCATGAGGATGCTCTGGTGAGGGAGTCTTGAACGAGCCAGAGCCTAAGGTAATTGTGGAATAAACTAAGTTAACTGCCTTGAATGGGATAACAGGCTCCTGCACAGGAAGATGGATAGTCTCTTTGGCATGTCTGGGAACAGGATAAGCAGAAAGGGAATTTCAGGCTGAAGGTGAAGACACTCTGTTGCTAAGGCTGGGCTGTGTGAGAAATGGTAGCTATGTGCCTGTCACCAGAGACCTCCACGCCAAGCTAGACAAGCATCCAGCACGAGTGGCCCTGCGAGAGCTGATCTCATCCTACCCTTATGACCCACAGCACTTTCAAATTGGGAATTAATGATGTCCATCAGGCAGCTCCTGCGCAGAGCAGCATAGATGGTGGCAGCTGTCACCAGCTACGGCACTGAAGAACACACTGCAAAACCCCAAAGCAAGGCAAAGCCTTCAGCTGAAGCGCCTGGTCCCCAGTAAGCAGCAGCAGCAGCAGCAGAGAGGGAGGTCTGGCCTTTGGCATAAACTTCCTCCACTGGCTTTCATTGCCTGAACGTTCACTGAAACAATCAACCAAACCCAAGGGTGTTCTCTGCCAGGGATCCATTTGGATGCTGAATCAGCAGAGGTGAACCAGGTCAGAACAGCACGACCCAGCACTAGCAAAGTGCATCATAAAAACTTCATCAACAGACATCTGGTGCCAATGCTGAGACCTCTTCCACAACCACCGCAGCACAGCTGAGCCCAGGGGCAGGCAGTGACCAGCCTGCAGCTCCCAGCTCCTGCAGGTACCTTGCTTGAGTGAGGGCAGGGCAGGACTCCTGGGTTCCCTCTTTTCCCCTGCCAGGATCCCTTCGTGCGGCCCTGGCAAGATTGTCCCCACAGGGTCAGGGCTGAAATCCCAACAACCCCGCGCTGGGGTTCGTGCCAAATAAGAGTCAGGAACAGCCATCACTTGTGCTTGTTACAGATGGGGAGCCATCCTTCCATCCTGAAGTAAGACCATGTGCAGTAATGATTCCCTAACTAGCTCAGGGCACGTTCTGCATAATGAAATCAAGTTGCTGGGGCACTCAGGGTACATGTGCACACACAGTTTCATTAGCTGTTGGGCAGAAAATGGCAACATGCCCTCAAAAATGCAAAACTTTGAACCTTAGAAGCATGAGACAATCTTTCAGTTCCACGTTGAGAAATCCCCAGATGTTTGGATCATGCTTCCTTGCTGTTCATAGCCAAAGGGATACATCACACCCCACTTCCAACAGCTTCTGGCCCTTGGGATCTCCCTGGGACCCTACAAAAATCCTCTTCTTTCTGGAACCAGCCGTACCAGCATGTCTTGCCTTAGCTCAGTTGCTCTCCTGGGATTTCAGGTGCCTTTTGAAAGCTTGCTATGGGAGAAGAGGGAGAGGGGTGAGCTGAGATGGCAAGAACTCCAGCATGTCGGTATGGGACCTCCACAATGACAGAACAACCCCAGACACCACACAACTGAGAAATCTCCTCCATAGGCTGCTCCCCACTTTGGGAGCTGCATTTAAGCTCAGTCCCTTTGCCCGTGACTATATTTCTGGGTACTCCACTGATGCCCAACTGCTCACCCAGCTTCCAGGCTTTGCTCTGGACCTGCTTTACCGGTGTGGGGTTGTCTGGCAAACACTGGGCTCTTGGCTGAGCCCTGGTGCTGCCACAAAGTCTGCTGTTTGCCTGGTGTGGGCCCTGGTGAGGACACCGTCCTGTCTGCCCCAGCATCCCTTCCCCTAAGCAGCATCTGGCTCTGCTGTCCCTGAGAGTGCCCGTTCTGCTCACAGATGGCAGGAGGGAGGAAGAGGAGGCTGTGTGCTTGCTCCCAGCTGGCAGGGTGGGAGGAGGTGAGGATGCAGCTTCCCCACAGCCTTGCCCCAGGGTGTAAGTTACCCCCATTCAGGCAGCTACAAGAGAGGCTGGGAGGAGAAGCACCTCCTCCCGTCTGCCTGGGGGGCACCTTGCAGCCATCGCAGTGGGCGTCCTTTGCAGATGGACCATGTGCTGCGTGGTCCTCGCCAGCAGTTTGGAAGCAATCCTGAGCACAGACCTCCCGTGGGAAAGCCTTCTGCGTGCTGAACGAGGCAGGGTCGTGGGGACAAATGGGTACACCCACAGCAGCACCCAGCCTGACACAGCTCCGTGTTGTGCTTGTTTGTGAGGGGTGGCTTTACAGACATCTTTGACTCTTCCAATACAGCCTCCCTCGCACATAATAACAAATAGCAGGAGGGTGAGGTAAACATTAACTTGGTTACAGTATTGATGGCCATTACTTACGGCAGCTCTGCGGAGCCACAAGGAGACAGCCTGCGTGACAGATGCACAGCGCTTCCCACTGTGCTTTGTCAACGGTAAACTTACTTTTGAAGGATGTGTTTTTTCCTGCAAGAAAGCGAGTGTTTCACATTCGTTTCAATGCACATTAACCTTGGTGGCCTCTGCCCACAATGCGCACGGAGGCTGCAGCTGGCAGCGCTGTCCTGTTCCTGCAGTGAAGCTGTGGTAATTAGCCCACAGTTACCTCCTTGCCCTACTTGGGAAGTGACATTTACTCCTTGAGTCTCTTTGGCTGCTGATCTTTAGCTCTAATTAATTTCCTCACTGCTCGCAGCAGCCTGTGCTCCCTGCAGTGGCTGCTGGCTTCTATTGTTGGGGGAGGCTTTGCTACCCGCTGAGCACTTCCCATGCTGCGACCCTCTATCCACCCCATAATAGATGTGCTATTAATTGGCCAGCCTTCCTCCGCCCCTTCCAGAAGATGCTTCTTCACCATCTGCAAAACTCGAAGCAATGGTGGATGTTAGTGTACAACTGATGAACAATGGGAGTTTCTCCAGGATGCTGCTTAGACACAAACAGACACTGCTGGCTGACAGGCAGCACCCAACACACACAGGAGACTCGCTCACCCTTCCCAGTCTGACAAAGGAATGCCTAGAAATTGCCAGCCATCAATACCTGTGATTGCTGAACTTATCAGAGCAAAGCAGTCGTGACCACTTTGCTGCTACACATCTCAGGAGGAAGGAGAACTAAGGGGCTGACAAGAAAAGTCCCATGTAGTACAGGGCAGACCCTGGAGAGGATCCCAGACCTTCAGAAGTTGAATCAAGTGATTCATCCAGGAGCATGTGCTGCCTGCCTTTAAAGCGCTCTGCAGTGCTTTGGTGCTATTTATCATGTCCTGAAGATAAAAAGCAGGGAAATCAAATTTCCAATGAAGGGAAATGAATGTTCCTTCTCTAAGAGAGCCTGAACTCACTGCATCAAAGCCATCAGGACTTATTTTCCTGTCTGTGAATGTGGTCTCTGCCAGGTATACTTAGCCCTCTATCTGTCTGTCTTGAAGGTTTGTTGGTTTACATTTTACAGGTGGTTGGAGGTATTTTATGGGGAGGGAGAGGGAATTTCCCACAGATTCTGAGCAATGGATAAATGAAAGCATCCACTAAATCATTTGTAAAGCAGGAGGGAAACGGGCAGCCAATGCTCTTGCAAAACTACGGTGCTGTTGTGCTCCACTATGGTGCACGTGCCGTGTTCACTGAAGAAACTGTTATGCCTTGTTTTGTGGGCTGCATCTTTAAATGTCAACTGCCTCCCTGAGGAACCCCTGCATTTCCAGCTGCCTTGTGCCCACAGAGCATATAAAGCCAAGGAGGAGAGAGCCCCACGCAAAGAGGAAGCCTCTGGCTGGAGAAGCCCAGGTTGCTTCTCTCCTGCTGACTATGGCTGATGGCTCTGTGCCTGCCTGAGCCTTAATTTCCTCCCAGACAGCAGAGCTCTACATGGTGGTGGGCTGTGCGACCACCTTAGATACCTCCTGAGGAGGGAAGGGAGCAACACACAGGAACAGGAGCAGGGGATCATCTCCTTCAGCACAGCCTCCCTGGGCAAGAGGAGCCCCAGTGGGGCCAAGCCAGGCACCCCGCCCACGGACACCCACTGGTGTGCAGAGACCATCTCCTTCTGCAGGATTTGAGGGCAAATCCAGGAAACAAATAAGTATTTAGAACAAGGTATAGAAAGGATTTAGTCATCCAAATCTGAATATCATAGAATCACAAAGTGGTTTGGGTGGGAAGGGACCTTAAAGCTCATCCAGTCCCAACCCCCTGCCACAGGCAGGGACACCTTCCACTAGAGCAGCTTGCTCCAAGCCCCTGTGTCCAACCTGGCCTTGAACACTGCCAGGGATGGGGCAGCCACAGCTTCTCTGGGCACCCTGTGCCAGCGCCTCAGCACCCTCACAGGGAATATCACAAGCCTAAGCAGATAAATGGCTTTAAGCTAAAAAGGGTGGATTTAGATTAGGTATTAGGAAAAAATTCTTCACTATGCAGGCCAGGCCTGAGTCCCTCTGCAGAGCCACTGTGCTGGGGTGGGGTGGTAGCTGATGTCCCAAGTCCCTTGCAGCCCCATGGTTCCCCCTGTGTAGCTGTGGCTTTCCAGGAGGTACCATGATACATCAGACACACACTGACATCAGCCTGGTTTGGCCACGTTCAATTTACACTTCTCCCAGTGGAAAATTCTGCAAAATGAACTTCTCTCCCAGCAGAGGTCCCTTAGACAGGACCCTGCTATCCTGTTGGGGGACATCAGGTTTGCCCTCTCCTATACCCTCATCCTCCCCCAGTCCACTGAGATCCCCTGGGAACTTGTGGGAGGATTGGTGCCGAAGGGCAGACCACTTCTGAGAAGTGTCTGCAGTCTCTTTTCCACATCTAGAGTGGTGCTGCTTACCTAAAGACGTACAGGAACAAAACCTCCCACGTTTTGCTGTCATGTGCACTGGAGGTGTTGTGGCTCCCCTGCTTCCTTCCACCACGTCTGCTTTGGGATGGTCTCTGGAGGTGTCAGGAGCAGCGTCATATGCAGAGCTACCATCTGAATACCAAGGATGGACAGCAGGACCTCCCCTATGAGAAACCCCTTCAAGCAAAGAGGTGCAGTGGAAGCTGAAAGCTCCTTGCAGCCACTCCTGTCCCCACTTCTCACTCACCGTCTCCAGCCCCACTGCAAACCAGCTCACTTCAGTGGTGCCAGAACTGACCACCACAGGTAGCTGATCCCCATGCAGGGCTGGAGCAGGGGCCAATTTACCTGGCAGTGGGAAGCTGAAGGTGCCCAGGCCATGGTAGGGATGTGGGTTTCTCCCTCCACACACTCCTGCAGCAAGGAGGAGATGGGCAGGCTCCACTGTGCTGACTCCCGCACCGCCGAGCCAGCCTGCAGCCCTTCTTCTCACTGCTGATGCTGCTTCCTATGGAAACAATTTAGTGCTAATAAGCTCCATTATATAATAGTAAGAAATGGTTTGGTGGAGTAATTGTCACTAAATGCCATTCATGGCTTTGTTGCTTTTCCTGCATGTTGCTAATTATTCTGCATCTGAAATAGCACCCAGAGAAACCACTGAATGCCAGTGAATAGGGTTCTTAGCACTCAAAGAGGCTGAGGCAGGGTATGATTAGAAATATCAAGGCCCTAATCCACCAAACAATGCCTTCCTTACTGTATGTGTTTCTACAAAATCACAGCCTTTGCAAATGCAGCATCCTCCACTGAACCTCAGGGTCCCAGCAACAACCTGTGAGCAAGCTCCTGGCAAAGGGGCACTGATAGAAGAGGAGTATGTGCACAAAGTGGTGCTCCACCAAATGCTAGCGCAAGGGGAGAGGGAACGAGGAGGGAAGGGTTTTCTGATTTGGGGTCTCACAGGAAGGTACCACATGTCTCAGATCCCTTAATCCTGTGGAGGTTCATGGTGAAGAGTCCCAGGCAGGAACAATTGGTGGTGCGTGGTTGCTGTGAACCGATGTCCTTTCCCAAAGCCCTCTTGGCAGCACAGCAGTGTACTCTGCAACCCATGCAGACAGGCGCTGCCTCTGCAGGTTGGAAACAGCAGGATACCACCAGCTCCCTCTTTTTTAAGAAGCATGGGGTGAGGACCCAGTCATGCTCTCCTAACCCTCCTTCCTGGGGGCAGCCTGAGCTGCCAGGAAGTCAGATCTATTACTGCTCCATTACCAGTAACTCCACCTCAGAGACTTTACTCACAGCATCAGGTCTGCAGCTGGATCTTGATCACATTCTACCTCAGAAGCTGAAATTCCCAAGCAGTGGGCAAGGCTGCTATCAAGTAGAAAGCAGCACACTTCACCCTGCTTCACTTTAGGATGCAGTGCTGTTCTGTAGCACAAAACGCTGATTTGGTTTGACTGACCAAAGCACAGACAGGCAGTTACAGTGCAAGTTAAGGCTACCAGCTTGAATCTGTATCAGTGAGAAATACACCAACAAGTGGGGCTGAAGTTCCTGCCAGTGGTGGGAACAGCTTGGTGTGCAAAACAGAACCAGAAAAACCCCAAACCAACCAGCCAAAACACCCAAAACAACAAAAAGAAGAATAACAGGAGGAACACTGACTGGTATGTCTTACATTCAAATTCTATCGGTCTGTTGGTCCTCAAATCCCATGGTAAAGGTGTAATTGCCTTATGACTGACAGAGCACCATGCCCTCTCTCAAACTGAATATACCAGATACCACTCGCTTATTTTGGCTTTTCATTTCCTCTCCAAGTAGCAGACTGAAATGTCTTTTCATTGTTCCACCCTAGAGCTAAAGGAACAGGATCAATCCCATGTGCAATAACAGATACAAGTGAGAAGTTTGCACTGAAGGACACCAAACTGCTGTAACACACCTTTCTATGCACCAAGTTCCACTAAATATTGTAAATCCTTTCTACTGCATTTCTCAGTTACTCCAGCGGCTTTGCAAGGACTTGCAGGGCTTTACCTAGATGAAGCATCATGAGTTAAGGAGTGCCTCACCATTGCAACCACCAGCCCAGAGCACCCAGCATGACCCAGGCACCCTGAATTCCTCTGCTTCAGCAGCATCACTCTGCGATAGCAGACCAGTTCTGGAAAGCCTCCTGGGGAAAGTGTGGGGATACCAGGGCACATCCTATTGTTTGCCTTTGCTTTTCTGTCTAAAACTGTCAGGTTGGTCAGTCGGTCCGGGGTCCTTTCTTCATTTGTTGGTTGCATGAACGCATTTTAGGTGGTGTCTGTAGCCAGTTCTGCCATGCCCAAGATCTTTGCATTGATGCTCTGTCGCATCTTGGGGAAAATTTGGGGGTTTTCAGCAGAAGTGGACAGATCTGGAAGGGTTTAGGCACTTTATAAGCAGGGACTAAGCATATTGATAAGATATTGTGTCCCTGCCTGTGGCAGGAGAATGGGAACTAGATTATCTTCAAGGTCCCTTCAACCCAAACCGTTTTAGGGTCCTATGAAACCTCTGCAGGTCTAGCACCAGCCTGGGGACTGCCCCGCACACTTGGGGGGACCTTCCAGCACCCAACACTCAGGCTGAGGGGCTCATCATGTGCTCTCAGCCCACATCCTGCAAGCCAGCCCAAACACACCGCAGTGTGTCCTACCTGGTGAAAGGTCCCTCATGGGCTGCTTCCAGGACTGCACAATTGCAATGGACCCTGAGCACTGGAGGTTGAAATCTGTGCCTTGTACGTCGCACCCATGGCCAGAAGGATTATCCCATCAGTCCCACAGGCACAAATGGTTTGAACAGAGCTTAAGGTTTAAGGCTCACCTATGCTGCCAAAAACATTCGCGATTTGAGTCTTACCAGTTTAAGGAGCTGAGAAACCAGGTCCTGGTCCAGCACTTCTTGGTGAGGAAACAGATCACTTTGAAGCTGTAGCTGTGTATCACTATGGTAACCTTATAATTGACATTTTGGGGGTATTATGGAGTCGGAAAGTCATAAACTTAATGAAAGTATGTTTTTATTGCACTTCAGCTCCATCCCTGATTAAATCAAATTTGCATAATGGAAAGTTATTACATTTCCATGTTTCTAATTTCCTTTTATTTCCCCCCCTCCTTTTCACTTCTCTCACCAAGAGTCTGAGGTTTTGGTTGTGGTGGAAGCTGCTGAAGGTCGCCCAAGCCGTGGCTTTGCTGAAAATGGGTGTAATTAGTGTCAGAGGAGCCCAAGAAGTGAACCCCCGAGAGCTGACTGCACGGGGGCTCTTTGAAATGTCTCTTTCTTCCCAGTAATGAGAGAACTGCAGCTTCTCCCCGTTATGAAGTGTTTGTTGCAGGAGAGGGGTGCTGTAAACACTGTCAAAGGTAATTTATCATGGAGCTGCTCTTCCCCAGCCTTGCCCTCGTGCCACCTTTGCAAAGCGTTCTAAGCAGTGTGGTTTGGGTTTATTTCCAATAAACAAAAGCTCACATCTCTGCCAGCAAGACAATGATAACGTGTTCCTTGCCGGGCTGAGCGACGGCTGTGCCCAAAGGCAGGTTAAGCAGAACAGCCCTGGGAGAAGATTTGTTTTCTTTGTCTTCTCCAGGGCAGTGGAACAGGCTGTTCTCCAGGCAAAGCACACCCTGCACAGGGCCCCGGTGCCACAGAGGAGCATCTTGCTTTTGTTTTGTTCCACCGCACATCCCACACATTATTACAAGAGTAGCTGACCCGAGTAGGCTGCAGGAGTTTGAGGGCACCAGTTCACATTTGGCTTCTTTAATTGAAGCTGCCGGTGAATGCAGAGAGCCCCAGCTCCACCCGGGGCTGAGACTGTCCTTTGTGGCTGAAGCAGTTTGGTGGGATGGGGAGCAGGCACTGATCTTGTGCAGCCAGATCTCCTCTATCACCCTCATTCTTGAGGCATTCACCTTCCAAACCACAGAATCACAGAATCATAGAATCATAGAATGGTTTGGGTTGGAAAGGACCTTAAGATTATCTAGTTCCAACCCCCCTGCCATGGGCAGGGACATCACACGCTATATCACAGCTCAGCCTCAGGCATGACTGAACAGAGCCCCTCCAAACCCCTGAGCAGCGCTGCTCCACAGGAAGGGACTGGAAGTTAAGAACAGCACTCATCTCCAGGAAGGACATTGCTTACTGGTCATTTAATGGTCCAGAACTACGCAATGCACCAACCAACAGAGCTCTGACCTGGCGCTTAGGGATCAGACATAACGCTCCCAGCCAGCACACTCCCATCCCTGGGATGCTCCATCACATTTCCTGTTATTAGCACACTGATGCTGTGAATCCTGCACTCCTTTCTGCATGGTGTTTCAGTGGAACATGAGGAAGTGGGAGTAGGGCATTTTGACCTTTCAAGACCTGGAGCTCAAGCTACCCAACCTCCAGCATACTGTTTCATAGGGCAGGAAGAAGCACCAGCAATAGGTGAGTTTGAAGGGAGAAGTAACGGGATGAAGCGTCCAACCAGCTCTGTTCCTTAACCCTCGCTAGTGTGTTATGCAGCAGAGAGCCCTGTCCCAGGGCTGGTCTGAAGGGTTGTGAGCTGATGCCTTGAAGCTTGGGCCACAACATGCAGGGCTCCACCTCACTGCCACCTTCTTGTCCCCATGGGGCAATTGGGCTTTGCTGCCTGGACCTGCCATGCAGCACAGAGCACTGTCACTCACTGCAGCATGTCCCCGCTCCTGCTGCGACAACAGTTCTCACAAGTTTTCCTATGGAAGCCTTCACCTCCAGAGGACTTAACTGAGCTGTTTGCTCGAGGGTTAAATGCAATTAGGAGGCCAAATGCCCAGGATGTAGCAAGAGACGCATGTTTGGAGCCATCCAAGTCAATGAATTGCCCTCAATCCGTGCCACTTGGTCCTCAGTGATGCCCAAACCTAAGCAGTTAAGCTGAGGTCTGGTACTCTAACATACGGCCTGGCAAATGCTGTCGTTTCTGCCACAGAAATGCCTCCTGACATGTCTGCATTTGCTGTCACCAGAGGCAAGGCCCTTCCAGTGGCCTCTTGGAGACAACTGCTTTCCCTGACAAGGAAAGCTGCAGGACGTCCCCTGGGTCACTGTGCTGCTCTTTCATTACCCTAGGGCACGTTGGTTCCCATGCACGCACACATGAACTTGGGCTTCGTGCAGGCATCTGGGAGGATGATGTCTCTGATGTCAAAACAAGTCAAGTGCTCATCATACCTGCCTTGTCTGTCTGTGCAGGTGTCTGCCCAAGCACATGTGGCTACAGGAGGGTGGCCGGTCCTGTGTCTCCTGACTTGGTGATGTTTGGAGCCTTCCTGAGGACAATGCAGCAGGTTTGCACCCTGTTCCTGAGATCCTGCCCCTGCATGAGGACAAGGAAAAGACCCTCAGAGGGTGAGGGGTCCCCAGCTATTTTCTCTGCTCCTGGGCCAACATCTACAAGCTGTGTCCACTACCCAAACCTCCCACCCTACACACTGTCCCTCCTCCTCCTGCTGCTCTCCCCCTATTCATCCTCTCCACCAGTACTGAAACATACTTTTGCTAGGAGCAGCCTTTAGGATTTCTGCCTTTCTCCTGCAAAGTACTTCCCCATAGGTAGCATTTGCTCATCAGGCGGTTGTGAGATAAGCTGCTTGAGGCAATGCCTGTTCTTCAATCCCCCACCCCAGCTGGAACTACAGACATTTGGGGTTTGGCAGTTGAGCTGGAATCCAGCCATGTGTTTTTATATCACTCAGATGTATTTTCATGTAATACTCCATGAAAAGAAAACTTCTTTGAGATTTCTTCATATTATTTTTTTCTTCAGAAAACAGTATCTGTTAAAAAAATGCAGTTGCAAATCTAATTTTAGTTTTCTTCATGGAATAATTTTGACAGGCCCCATCATGGAGCAACAAAAGCAGCTCTTCAGGGATTATGGTCACCGGGGCTAGCACCACTAATGAAAATAAACACGCATTTCCAGCTAAAGACCTGTCCTGGAGGGAAGGAGCGAGAAAGAAAGCCTTGTCAGAGAAGTGAGGAGGTAGAAGACTGCTTAATCATTTGCTGTTGGAGCAAAGATGTGGTTTGAGACAGATCTCGCGCTTCTGGAGTGACCCAAAGAGCTCTGCTACCACCAGGACCATATCCAAAGGAATAAGAGAATGTGAGGTACAGGATGTGGTGTCAAACTGCTGCATCTCCTCCCGCCATGGCAGCACTCATCCTCTGCAGAAAGCCAGGTCTCCCCAGGACCCTCAAGGAAGGAGCATGTAGTTCTGGGTATGAAATCCTGGGGATGTGTGAGCAGTTCCCTCGCAGATTCTTATGTGGTTCCCGTGCATTCAATAGGCACATAAGACATTGTCCATCACTGGCCATTTTACCCAGAGACATCTCCAGACCCAGCCACACTTGCCCAGTGCTTGCACTGGCACCGGGAAGCTCACACGCCCCGGAGCTGCACATGCACAATCCTTTTCCCTTGTCCTCCCTTCAGAGATGTCTCCACAAAGCCCTGGTGTGTCTGCGCGTGTCCCAGGCCTGTCCCTGACAGCCCTATGGCAGGTCCACACCAACCGCCAGCTCCTGGGGAAGCACCAAGCCTGGAGTGCTGTAACATCATAGAATCATAGAATGATTTGGGTTG
>NW_009925591.1:19342-36183 GCF_000696875.1 Nestor notabilis | reverse complement strand
CGGAGGGCTAACACGATTAAAATATTGATGTAGTCGCAAAAATCGTTCATTAAGGCAATTTAATCTTTGCTATTAAATGTCCTTTCAATTCATTTGGGGTAATTAAGATGCAGTTTAAGTGATTAAATTCTAATTACTTATGCTGGACAAAGAAATATTTGTCACAGTAATATGGTTAACTAAAGACCCAGCTAAAGAAATTTAACGTTTACTTTAAATGATATCGCAGGAAAATCGGGTGCTTTCCCCTGATTGATCCACTTAGCAACATATTCTGTAACGGTGATGTCAGCTCACTCCAGTGGTTACAGATCCATCAACACCGTAAATTTGTGTAAACCCCAGAATCCCAAAGTGTTGAGTCAGCGCTCCTTAGTCAGATTGACTTTATTATTCCAGGGCCAGCAAATTAAGGTCACTCTTTTTAATACAGTGCACGGAGGGAGATGTTTACAACCCAGTCTCAGCTGGGATCTGTATGTTGGCAGGTAGATGTCATTCTGTGAGCGTATAGGAATGTATTTTTTATCTCTTTTCATGTTATGAAACAACAAAAGAGGAGTATTGTCTGGGCTTGATGGCAGAGAAATGAGATACAGGTTAAATGACCTCTGAGTAGATGTATGCACCAGCACTCTAAATAAAAGCATTAGAGTGACAAGTGCAAAACGCTGAAGGGTGCCAGGGGTAGTAATGCCAAGAGATACTTCAGTGTAGGTTCAGACATTTCAGAGTAGTGCTCTCTTCATTGAAAGGGGAAGGTTTTGGGGAGCAACCAATGAACTGCATTGCCCACATAGGCTTTCATCACTGACACGTGAATGGCCTTGTCCTATGGTGTGTTGGAGCTTTTGGGGATGCTCTTTGCAGCACCAGTGCTGCCCATTGCTTGCTACAGCAGCAGCATGTGGCCACGACGTGCCCTGATGTGCAGAGGCTGTCTCAGCAGCACATCTCTGGAAGAATCCTGCCCCCAAGGTGCCTGTGAAGGCCCCAGGGCAGTGACAAGGGGACTACCAAATGGTGAATGGCACACAGCAGCTGTGGTTACTCATGCAGGCCAAACAGGTTTGCTTGCTTTTAGCTGGTGTGGTGAAGTCTGCATTCAGGTAGCATGTGTCTTATAGGCACCTTATCTTGTTCTCATATTGCCCCAAATGTGAAGGTTTTGATAATTAGAAAGGATCTGTCATCTGTCTGTCTCTGCATACTCCAGAGGTGTTACTTGCATGATAAGGATGGAGCTTATCACACTTTATTATATACTATCATCACCATGAATTTACTGTAAACTTTTGGCTGCTTGCTCCCAATGAGCTGTTGTAGCCAGTGTGATTAGGACTATCTCTGATGGCCAAAGTCCTTAAGTGGTTTCAACCTCCAATGGAAATCCTACTGCCTTTTCCACCCAAAGGTAGAGCTTGCTTCAGAAGGAGGATATTCTCTAGCTTGTACCACTGAAGAGTTTTCACTCTCTAAAATTGTTATTGAATATTATGTGATGTTTCAAAACTAGAAGCAGATGCTTTAGAAAGATTCCCAGGGTTTTAGTGGGCACAGCTCAGACTGCAGTTGAGGTAGGTCCCGGCCTTTGTAGACCTGACACAACAGAGATCGGAAAATACATGTAAGGAGAGAATTATAAATGGGTTTTTTTATGTCCCTAAAAGACATGTCCTGTTCACATGAGGTTGGGGTAGCTAAAAGACTTTACAAGAGAAGGGAGAAACATTATAATCGCAAGACTTGTGAGAACTCTATCAAGTCAGTCTGAAATATGCCTCCTTGTCTCTCCTGTGGCCCCTGCAGAAAAGCAGGGCTTTTGTTGGCACTTCTTTGAGCTGGGCTGCATCATTTCCTGGGGTTTTCCCTCTCATGGGAAGGGTGACTGATCTGAACCCACAGTAATGAAGCTGTTGGCTTGTAAACTCCCCGTTGCTTTGGGGGAATCTTGCACTGGAGTCTGAGAGAAGAATAAAGCAGTTGGTTTTTATTCCTACCTGTCTGAAGCAAATATAATGCTCATGAACAGTAAGGGTGAGACAGTCCCCAAAATTGAACCAATCCAGTGAGGGTACTGGTGGAGATCCCAGAGCTCAGTGCTGACTTCACTTTCTGATGTGAAGCAACCAGAAAGCGCCTCTTCAGGCAAGGCAGAGCCGAACCCGCAGTCATGAGAGATCCCCAATCCTCTTTGCTCCCCAAAATGAACATCAGCTACAAATGAGTTCCTACAGACTCCTTCTGTCCATAGTGTCCGGCTCAATCTTCCAGCCATGGCACTAATTAGTGTCAAATGATTTGTCAGCTGTGATGGGAATTAGTGTGGTGCGAACCTGCTCACAGGGAGCTGAACCAAGACCACTGCCTGTTTTGTACAGGACACTTGGTGGCCATCAAGCAATAATGGCTTGTGGTCAGCAATGACCTGTGCCAGAGCCAGAAATGCGACCTGTCACCTCAGGGTGAAAGACCCTGTATCCCATCACTGGTGGATATGGTCTCCTCTCCATGCCAACCAGGCTCTGAATTCAGCATAACTGGAGACATTGCTCTGTGTGTGTCTCCCCACTGATGATCTGGAGCTGCTCTGGGTACAAACAGAGGGAAAAGGGCTCTCTGTAAGCAGAGACACACCGTGTGCTTTGGCTCCCTCCTCCATGGGGTGAGAAGGCTCATGCCAAGGCACTGCTGGGACCATACCCTTCCCTTCCAAGAGGAGCTGTAATGCTGTGCTGTTGTGGTGCACTGGGGCAGGAGTGTTCCCTTCCTGCTACTCTATGTCTCTCCTTCCCTTTCCAGCCTCTCTGTACAGTTAAAAAACCAATTGTGGCCATTGCATGTGCGTGTCCTGGAGCAATGGGAACTGCTGCTGGCAGCTGGTGAGCAGTGTGACCTTTGGAGCACGGGGCCCGTTGGTGTGCATGGAATGGCATGGCTTTCTCAGTGCGAGGTCTGAACCCCCTAAATCAACCTTCTTCCTCCACATCTGCTGCCTTTCCACTCTGTGTCTGAAAGCACATGCTCAGTGACGGTGACATGGTTGGCCATCAGCAGAGCAGTGCCTCTGGCATTGAGAGTGGTCCTCTGCCTCCACAACTAACCGCAGGGTTTGGGCTGGGGTTTGCCCAAGTAGGGTTTTCCATTGTCCTTCCCCCTCCTCCAGTGCCAGTTTTAACAAAAACAGCCAGCAGAACTTGTGGTGGTATTTTATGCACCATCCCTGGCAGTGTTCAAGGCCACGTCGGATGGGGCTTGGAACAGCCTGGTCTAATGGAAGGTGTTACTGCCCATGGCAGGGGTTTGGAGCTAGATGAGCTTTAAGGTCCTTTCCAACCCAAATCAATCTGTGATTCTGTGATTTATTATGTGCCCAAAACAAACCAGCAGGTTTATTGAGAGTATTATCGGTTTCATTCTGTGCTTCTGGTTCTTAGAAAGGAAAATTTGTGTTTGACAGATACAGCTAGGCACACGTGCACGCACCAAGTGCTCCTGAAAATTGATTTATGGTAATCAGGGTTTTTTCCTTAGATTTAAAAGAGAAATCCACCCTCTAGGGATGAAAGACTAGATCAAGCATCAGGGTTAACACCTGAGCTTACTGTAATCTTGACTTTTAGACTGACAGAACAGTATAGTTCACATCACAGGTGGGCAAAACATCCTCTTCGCTATCTCAACCTAAAGATGCAATTAGTGCCTTTTCAGAGGGGACATGATCCTGCCACATCTCCAGCAGAGCAGGACTGATCCTGCTGTGCTGCACAGAGCCAGGCCAGCGGGCATTGCAGGAGAGCAGCAGCAGATGGTGGAGCTGCAGCAGTGAGACCTGGTTCTGTACCATGCACAGGCAACCAGGCCTCGGTGAGATGTACAGACCTTACAAGGTTTGGCAAGTTAACTCGTCCAAATCCCTCGGGTGACTCGGAAGGAACAAAGGGAGACAAAAATAGATTGATGGACTGCATCAGGAGAATTGCAAGTGTCAAAAATATCTGTTGCTCAGGGCAGAGGAAGATGGAAGTGACTGGAAGAGGCCAGAGTTCAGCAGTGGATTTATAAGACTCCTTCTGGCACTGATAATATTACATTGTCATATCTGCACATGTGTTGCCAGAGTCAGAGTGACTCCTTCTTTATCTTCTGCTTTGTTTTTTTCTCAACTAGACTTTCTTAAGGCTTTTCCAAAAGGCATCACAAGGAGCATCGCTCAGCCAGGGCAGCCCAGAGACAAAGAGCACGGCTGTCTGCCATGGGGAGCCAGGGCAGCGGGTGAGCGGGTGTGCAGGGGAGAGGTGCAAGCCTCTGAGGAGCACAGCACCCCACAGAGGGCCTGAATTCAGCTTCCGTGCTGTGGGCAGAGTCTGCTCACAGTGCACATGAGTAGGGGCACAACAGTGCGAATTGCTTTTATTCTGCTAAAATCCAGACGGAGGCGTGTGATTAACAGTTTTGAAGACAGGCTCTGGTGTTTTTCCACAAGTAAAAAGGGTTTCAGTCAGTGTTTCCGGAGCCTCTGACTGCTGTGGACACCATTACTGGTGCTGGAGGAGGACCTGGCCCAGGCAGGCATAGCTGCTTTGTCTGAGCTGGTTTATGCTGCTGTCACTGGGCTGGATGGCCCCTATTTGTCAGCTCTTGCCTTGTGAGCTGGCTGGTCTCTGTGGCTGCTCTGGACAGACTCTCACGTTGGAGCAGATTTTATCCCATGGTGTACATTTGTTCTCTGGCAAGCTGGAAGCTACAATTTATTATTAAAATTGATTGGCTCCAGTGCAGGGAAAACGATCGTAAGGAAACCCTATTACGGTTTTTCATTATCACCATTATTTATTTTTAAGTGCTATTAATATTTCTGAGTCTGGACAAGGCAGAAGATGAGAGGTGGTATCCACCCTTGCTGCTCACAACCTGAGGCCTTGCAGCACTGTCTGCAAGGGCTCTTTGAACAATTAAGCATATTGGAAAGTCTTTGTCCTCAATCTACCTCTGGTGAATGCTAACAGGGGTAGAGCTCAAAAGAAAACAGCTTTAGCTTTGGCTGGAAATGATCCAGGTTTGGAAGGTGTGCCCCATCACCCCGAGGGGGAGAAAGGCTGGCCCAGCTGGGCTGCTCTGGGGGCAATGCCTGCCTCAGTTCCACCTCCTGGGGCTGTGTTATGTCCAGTGAGAAGTAAACCTGTGCGTAAGGGTCTTTGTGTCTTAGATAAGGTCCCAATTGCCACCAAGTCAACCTCTCTCTCCCTCTGAACCAATACTTCATTAGCCCCTAATTCAAAGGAGAAGAAAGAAGAACTCCAACTTGGATGTGAGGATAAGAACCTTCCTATTTCATAGGCAAAACTGGAGTGTATCTTTCCCTTCTCCCACTGGGTGTGGACCAAGCCTTAAGAAACCAGCAATCCTGCATGATGGTTTGTTAAAAAATCAAGTCCACACTGGTTTGCAGGAGCAAGGGATGGCTCCCAGCTTCTCCAGGGAGCACCATGGGCACCTTAGTGCTTGCTTTCCCATGGTTCGACTGAAATGAAGTTTGATTTGGAAAATGCTAGAGTTGGCTTGTTTGTATCATAGACCAGATAGGATTTATATTTTTCTCTCCAGCAATGAGCACTTTTTTCTTATCTCTGTGATGTTACTAGCAGTAATTATAAGGTCTCTGATACAAGATAAGTTGTAAATCTTGGGACTAAGAAAATAATTATTCAGGAATATTACATTTCAGGAGGTGAACACAAGTTCAGGAAGACAATGTGTTAAGCAAGTTAGTTTCACAATGGATTGTTGGGTTTTTGCTATCCTCAGTGATTTTGGTGAACTCGGGTACTAGTTTGTGATGGAAACGCCAGAGGTCTATGCCGCTAATTGAACTAGCTTTGTATCTACTACTGTGACTGTCATTTGTGATGTGACAATTCCCGCTGAAGCATCGTGCAGAGCTGACTCACATCACACAATTTGTGTAGTTAAGATTTTGTGACAAACTCTGGACAGAGTATCTGGGCGAAAGCTGGAATTTGTGTAATCTTTGAAAAAGGAAGGTGCAAAGCAGCATGAGCAGAAATCATCAGGCACAGCAAACACTACCTGAGTTTGGTTTGCCTCCTTTCCTGCATGAGCCCGTCAGCAGGGCAGAGTCAGAGCTGGAGGCTGAGGCTGTTACAGAGCCAAGCTTCGGCGGGTGCTCTCACGGGAACTTGTGATTGTCAAATGGATAGACGTGTAAAAAAAGATTGAGATGCTGTTGATACCTTCTTTGCTTCTCATTCCTAATAAATGTCAGTAAATAACAGACTATTATCGCAAAAGTATTTTTAATCCTTGAGTTATCAATGTTAACTTTCACCGGGGATGCAAAATGAGTGCAGCAGGCACTGATCTCCACAATGAATTCAGCAGCTTGACTTCAGTGGGGGCTTACTTCCATGAGGAAACCTGGGTTTCAGCCCAGAAGCTCCACAGAGTTTTAGAGGTCAGGATGTAACTTCAAAGCACTCTTCAAAGGGTTTCAGATAAAAATAACTGTAGAAGATATGAGTTTGGTATCCCAGTCTATTTGATTGATGTGTCATTGCTTATGAAAGAATGTGTAGCTGGAATATGTGTTGTTAGGGAGCTCTTCAAAAGCTTCTCCTCAGAGGGGGCTGAGACACCGGTGTCTTGGTCCCTGCCTGCTGGGCCGGCAGAAGGCGCCTTTGCATCTCTCGAATCTTGCAGTCTGATCTGTCCAGTTGCTATTTCTCTAAGTACAAAAGGTGGATGACTATTTTTATACTTCTCTCAAGCAATTAAACCCTCATGCCAAGGCTGGCTCTTGGTAGCAATAAAAGATGTAGGAAGGACCTTTGTAAAGTAATTTGCTGTTTTCATTCCAATAACTGGAATAGGTGCACAAAATCCTTCTTCATATAATCAGCACTGATCTCCGCAGAATTCAGGACTAGGCAGGCACAGAGACAAAACATCTGTATCACGTTCAGAAATACATCTCTAAATCAGCATTAAAGGACATTGTTAGAGAAAAAAGGGGGAAACGAACAAATTCAGACTCTTTTGAAAGTGAGACAGAGCAATCTGCTCTCCCAAGGAAACCTTTATCCTAGCGAAATGCTAACAAGATGAACTGGGAGGCAGTCAAAGGCTGGTGGGGGGGATCTGAAGTCACTCTCTCATCCTGGCAGATGATCTGTAAGGCAGATTTCAGATCACGAGTGCCCTTTAATAATGGAGAGCAAACTAGTGTTCCGAATGGGAAAGAAAGGATGATAGATGAAGTAAGGTGAAATTCTATAAGGAACATTTACTATACCATTGTTTTTCATGTCGAAACATGGTTTATTTTGTTCAGAATACATAATCATCTGGCATGTAAGACTGTAGTCGCATCCTGGTTTCTTCCAGTTCCTTATTTCTTAGCTAATAAGAAGCTACAGAATCGGATTGACAACAAATAATGAAGACTGAAAAGGTGGGCAAGGTTGACTTTAGAGCTCAGTGAATTTCCACTCTACCTCATAGGGATATTACATAGTTAAATTCCCAGCAGTAATGAGTGTTACTAAAATGTAATAGCATTTGCTGAGTTTTATTAGACAACAAAAAAGGTATTTTCTAACTTCTATTCCTTATCTTTTTTTATAGTTCATAGTAAGTTAAAAAGTGTCACACATCGTCTCCAAGGTCGAAACTGATGTGAGCGGTCGTTTATCCCATTTGTCCTGTTCTGTGTGCCGGTGTGCTCCACTGCCAGCCCTCTCTAACCATCCTCCCCTTTCTTGCAGCGTGCAAGAGGAAAGAACAAGAGCACGGGAAGGATAGAGGGAATACACCCAAAAAGCCTCGGTTGGTCTTCACGGATGTCCAGCGTCGAACTCTACATGCAATATTCAAGGAAAATAAGCGTCCGTCCAAAGAATTACAAATCACCATTTCCCAGCAGCTTGGGTTGGAGCTGAGCACCGTCAGCAACTTTTTCATGAATGCACGGAGGAGGAGTCTGGATAAGTGGCAAGACGAGGGCAGCTCCAATTCAGGCAACTCATCTTCTTCATCAAGCACTTGTACCAAAGCATGAAGGAATAACCACGAACTAAACCTCGGTGGAAAAGCTTTAAAAATAAATAAATAAATAAAGACAGACCAGGACCTCAAGATAGCAGGTTTATACTTAGAACTATTTGAAAAAAATGTTATTTATAAGTCCAAAGAAACCAAAGACTTATTTCACCTGCATTATGACTTTGTTCTAAGACACACACTTTAGTAGGACGACGACTTGCAAAAAATAGAGAGGAAGAAGAAAGTGAAATGGAGGGAATGAAACGGAATGCAAAGAGAAAAGAAACAGACCACTGGTTTTACACCTTTGCCCATTATCATCTTCACCATACTTGGCTGTTTAGTGGTTTGGAGCATAGTGATTTCTTGTCATTGAACGGACATCTCTTCAGATATGGCTCTTCATTTCCACAGCAATTGCCATGAAGGTGTATAGTGTACACGCCGGTGGTTAGGGACTTAGTCAGGGCTGGTCTTCAGAGAGGGTTGTGCCGTGGCACGACCGACAAAGCATGGAGTCGTCTGAATTCATTTGAACGGTAGTGTGATTTTTGCTGTTTCATGGTTTGAACTTAACGGGTGCAATGCCTGGAAGCAAGTTCAAACTAGGCAAAGAAATTTTGAATGGTACCTAAACCAGTGCATTCTCTTTGTTTGTTAAGGAATGTTCAGATTTAAAAAAGGAAAACTATTCCATCCATAAAAAAAAAAAAATCGACTAGCTACCAAAGAACACATTTAATAATTATATTGCAGGTATTTTATTGCAATGATTTTAATATTCCAAAGCTATTTTTACACAAAATACTATGTAGAGTTATAGGTATAAACTAATCTAACTGTATAACACATAAAACTTGTAATCAAGACTGTTATTTGCAATTAGTAAAACCACTAATTCCGTGATTGGCAAGAAAGAATGTCATCCGAGGAGATCGCAGCCCCTGTTAGAACACAGGTACTGACAACGGGATGACGCTTCCACCGAAGTCAGTGAGCCCTTCTGCCACTGACTGCGCTGGGAGCAAAAGAAGGGCCATTACAGCCACGCGTAAGGCAGTGTGGCAGCTATCGTGCCTGCATCCCCTTATTACACTCTCCCAGGCTGACTTTGCTGGAAGCCCGTTGAACAGCGCTCTTTGCAAGCCGTGCGCTGTATATAAATGCAGCTCAGCTCTGCCATCTAGCCTGCAAACAGGAGACCTGAGGCATTCTGTATGCAAAAATGAAACGAATTACGAAATGTAAAACCACAGGGCTCAGCATCTGATCAATACTCGTTGACATTAGTGAGCTTTTTTTACCTATTGACTTTACTAGGCAAAGGAATAGCAATAGCTTTGAAGGCTCGTGGTCTTTTCTTATTGAAAACAGTGGTACAACATCAGTTAATGTTGGTGAGAAGAGCTCCAAGAGGAGCTCCAGTAGTGGTTTCGGAAGGCCGAACTGTGGTGCCTCTGAAGTCAATAGCAAAATTCCCATGACACAGAGATGCAGCCTGATGTTTTGTGGCTTCGTATCTGTGTGTAGCAGGCTGAGCTTTTGTCCTGTGCATTCTTTCTTGCTCATCTATTAATCAGGATAATGCATGAAATAGTTTAAAGTTCATAGCTGAAAAGCTTTAAATGCTCTGTTGCTAACAGACCCATAGAAGAGAAATCATCCCATTCCTACTCTGATAAAATTAAAAAGAGCGTGGAACATCTGCATATTAAATTTTAGTGTAAGGGAAAAGTAGACTTTAAAAACCATACATGTGCCTGTTAGATTTCTAACCGGTGTTTCAAATTACCGAGGTAATTCTGCTAGGTATATTAAATTCCAGAGTAACCAAATATGCACGTTTAAGCCCAATGCAAGGATTAGAAATAGGTAATCTTACTTACACCCTTAAAAAATATAAAAAAATTTAAAAAAAATTAAAAAAAAGAGAGAGAAAGGAAAATTCAAGGTAAACTAGAATCCAGCCACCATCAGCAAAATCAGATACTGGATTTTGGGATGAAGCCCACTCGAGATAATAGCAACACCAAAGTTAAACAATTTTGTAGCACCAGTTATTTCCCAAAGAGGACAGGGTCTAGTCAAGGTTCAGGGTATACAGTTAATTTCCAGTAAGTGCTTAGAATACAGCTGAAATATCTCTATATTAAAATAAAGTGAAATAAACCCAAAGTTTTTGGCACTGAATATTTCTCCCCATTTCCGTATGTTAAACCCACTTTAAGACTGACAAAGCAATTGCCCATGAAAATGTAAACTAATCTGTGATTTTTTTGAGTCTCTAGCTTACCTTAAATTTTAGCAGCTTTCTTTTAAAGTGTTCCATCCCCACAGAGCCATAATTGACATGGAAACATTAATAAGCTGACATACAAAGTATCTTATGAATGCAGTCTCACTACTGTAAGGTTAATAAAGGACAGTGATAACTAACTTTTTAGGTTTCTTTCCAGCAAAACACTGCTTTGTAACGTACCTATAGTTTAGAAAAGAAAGCCTTATTTATTTAAAACTTGAGAATTTAAAAATGCAGGGAAATTCAAAGTACATTGCCGCATTTTTTAGTATTTCCATTGTATTGTCTTTAGAGACTACTTGCTGAAACCAAAGAGAACTTTCATACCAGCATTAGATTTGCACCCAATATGCAATTTCAGGATCTCTGATACACACACATGCAAGTCCCTCAATAGGTCTGTGTATATATACACGCACACACATTTTTATGCGGTGTCTGTATGTATACATGTGCACACATGTATCCACACACACAAAAACCGATGCACAAGTTATAGATTTTAAGTGGTTTGGGTTTTTTTTACATGTCTGTTTAAGTATATAGAAATGTTTTGGTTTTTTATAAGCCATTAGGAACAAAACCACTCTTCCCATGAGCAATATGCACCTCATACTCTGAATAGGCAAAGAACACACTTTTCTTTAATTCTTTTCAAAACGTGAAGCAAATAACTATGGAACTGCTCATTCTACCTGTAAAGCTGTTTTACCTCTGAGCAGACTGCCCGGCCGCACCGACTGAAGCACGGACAGGTTACCTGGTGCTCCCTGGCTTGGACCATTGCCACTACTCCACAGGGCATCCTTAACGGGGAGCTGCTTTCTGATGCTGTGCTTAACGTTACACAGGAAAGCCTGTCTCTGTCGTATCGATGTTAGTCTTTTGGTTCACTTCATTCCTGACAAAGTGGAAATTAGTTTCAAATTCAACAAAAGGACCTAAAAATCTGCCAAGAAGGGTTAGGAGAGGGAGCAGAACCTGTAACCACTTGGGAGCATCAGGAGATGGGGCTTCAGTCAAAGGTGACTCCACGGGCGAGAGGGCATTAGGAACGTGCATTCGGCTCATAGCCTGCATCCAAACCTGACCACAGTAACCCACGAGGGGGGGCTGGCCGAGAGGTGAACTGTCCACATCCATCCCCATTGTAAATGGCATTATTAGCTTTCCAGGAAAAAAAAAATTAAAAAAAACCCCCAATCCCCCTTCAGAGCGACCCGTTCCGCTGCGATACCCGCACTGCTTTCAGGGGCCTCAGCCTCCTCTCCTTACTCAGGTAAAGCAAACCCAACAAGAGCCAGCCAGCCAGAAACAGGGCTTTTAGCTTGAGAATTTGCTCCTGCTCCCACCAACTCCAGAAGCAAATTCCCGAGCAGCCCAAGTGGCTGGGGGTGCCCCATCATGGGACCAGGTCAAAGGCTGCCGCGGGCACTGCTCTTCTCCTGAGAGGGATTTCAGGATAAGGCCGTGGTGGTGGCGGGCGCTGCCTGGAGGGAACACTGCTGAGCTTATACCAAAGAGTCTTAGGACACCTCTCCTCACCTGAGTTGTAAACAAGACATTTTTACCCCGAGAAACGGTCCTTCTTTCTACTACTCTTCCTCCTATCCTCCTCCTCTTCCTCCTCCTTTGTACATAAGGATGAAAACTATGCATTTAGCAAACAAAGAGAAAGCACTTACCCTTTTCTATCTTGCTGCGTTTGGGTGCATTCAAAGGCCCAGGGGCTAATTTTGAGACTTTGCTTAGCCTCCTGGTTTATTATTGTGGTGTGGTTAGCTTTACAATACATTTGGTAACTATTTGCTAAAGACAAAGAAGCAAAAGGTAAGGAATAGCTACTTCCACGTGTTAAAAAAAAAAAAAAAAAAGAGAAAAAAAAAGAAAAAAAAAAGTGTGTAAAGATCTACTATTTATAGTGTGAACCAAAGACGCTACCTCACTCGATTTCCATTGGTGATTTTAATCACATTGATGATACCAAAGAATACCAAAGATTTTTCATGCACGGCCTCAGTCTGGAAAGGGAACTCATCCTCCTTCTTACCCCCGACCCCCCTCCTCACCTTCACTCAGTGTGTAACCTTGTCTTCATTCTTAATGGTAAAGCTAATAACCTTACGAATACTTCTCTCGCTACAACTGCTACTACTGATGATGATAAGGATAATAATAATAATAAAGCTCTAGGCAAACATGTTGCAAACTTTGTAAACTCATAGGACGAGTGCCTTGCTTGAACCAAAGTGTTAAACCGCTGTTGACCTCTTTATCTCTCACCTTATACTCTTTGAATACCTCAGCCTGTTAGAAAGGCCACTAATGAAAAAAGGAATAATTCTTCACCGTGGTGCTTTTTGCCGTGCAACCATGCAATGAAACTTTCTTTGATACCAAAGGAAAATGTTTTTTTCCACTTTCTTGCTGACAAACCAAAGGTTCCCTCTTCTTTCCCCCAAAGCAGCTTGAGTCCCTCAGCCCAGACAGGCCGTGCATCGCTTTTACCAATTCCTCCAAATACCTCATAGTAATAAATCTTTAGGGTTATGTTGTATAGAGAGTCTATGTGATAAGGCAGAACTTACTAGTTTGATAATTGTTAAGGTTACTTAAAAAAAGCTTTATAATTCTTATTTATTTTGTAGGGGTTGTTTTGTTTGTATGTTCCTTTTATATCGGTTGGTTTGGGTTTCTTCTTTTTTCCTTTTTTTTTTTTTTTTGGCAGAACTTCTCTGTTATACTCAAGGAAGATCTTATTCCTGGGAATGTTTCAAAGTGGGTAAAGATCGCTGTTTGCAATGAATGCAAGAAAGGGAAACGTGGCTTCGATTTCTTTTGTTTCAACTAGGATGCTTTGTGTTTGCTAGTCGATGTTCTTTTCACAGGGTAAAAAAAAGATATTCTCTGCTGTGATAAATGGTTCCTATTTTTTCTCTATAATGTGCTGTGACTTTAATTTAATTACATTTTGTATACGCTTATTTAATCACTGCTTTAATTTATGACTATGTAGTTTAAAAAAAAAAGAAAAAAATTGTATATAGTAGATTCAAAAATGGCCAAAGCTTTATGTTACAATCTTTTCATTATTGATGCCGAGATGAACTGAAGGAGAGTGCTTCTCTTGACTGCAGGGTGTATCTTCAGCCTCGTCTTGGCATGCACTTCCACCCGTGTTACAAACACTGCCAGGTTATCCCCCCGGGCCTCCCTTCTCCCCAACTTGTACATGCCAAAATGAGTGTTTTCAAGGTAGTACTTTTGTCACTTAGAAAGCAGAAAGGCATTATTAGTGTGTTTTTCCTTTAATTTATTTGTCTTTTTTCTAGAAAGGTTGCTTTGTGGGTAAGACCCACACATCCAAAGAATTTAAAAGTCGTTTAATGTTTAAAAGCACTGGCATTTGTGAGAGACTTTGCTGAGTTTTTGTTTTCCTTCGCCATTCGCACGGGTAGCGCAAGTAGCGGGCGTACGCCTTGGGAGAAAAGCTAACTTGAATTTGGAAGCCTTGCTCATGGAAAGGCCTTCGCCACCCCCCAGCACCCGGGGCTCTCCTCTCTGGGATGCATGGGCGATGTCCAACGGGCAGCGGGCGATGGGACCGTGCCGGCCACCCTGGCTCAGAGAGGGCTTGAGGGCTTGGGCCACCGCTGTGCCCTGCTCTCTGGCCAGGGCCCAGTTAGGGACGGGTCAGGGTCCATGGGTGCAGCCGAGACCCCCGGGAGCGGAGGCCACATCCAGGCTCAGGGACCATGGGAGAACCCCGGTGCCCTGGCTGCGGGCAAGCGGGGAGGGACCTGTGCAGCATCCCTCCAAGGGGACCAGCGCAGCATCCCTCCGAGGGGACTGGTGCTGGTCTGCCCTGTGCGCCCGCAGCTCGAGGGAGGAAAAAACCGTTTTGAGTTGAAAAGCAAAAAAAAGGAGTAATGACAATGACAATTCTGCAAAGCTGATGATGGCATCATGGCACAGAAATAGGATGCCACTCACTTGTACTTTATTTTGCGTAAAGAGTAAGTTCTGTTTCAACTAAATGTTGTGTACTGACATGGTTTGTGATGGCTGTAAATATTTCCTTTCCCCACACGGTAGCTGAGCTCCAGGTGTACCTTGGTTTCCTTTGGGGAGATAGCAGAGGGGTTGAGGGAGGGAAGGACAAGGGCAGGGTTTGAGCTTTTGGTCAGAAGTTACACTTTCTAGGTACATTTTTATACTTCAAGTATTGAAATGGGGCAATAAAGACGCTCTGAAATGCAGGATCATTAAATGGTCTGTTGGTAAGCATTGGCTAAATGTCTGGTTTTAATACCTAAACTAATGCCGTGCAATGAGTTACGCTTCACATGAAGGGGGGGAGGCAAAGTATTAGTCTATGAATCCAGCATGAGCCGTCGAGCACTGGACAGAACCGTACTTAGGAAGACATGGTTTCTTTTCCTGTTCTGGTACTTTGATTTTTCACGGCCTGTTCTGCATTTATCGCATCCTCCCCATGGAACCGCGTTAGTTTTGCAGCCTGAACCGAACAACAGTATTAAATGAAAATAAACGTTAAAGCATTGTCTTTTACTTGCTTTGGTAGTTGTCTTCGTAACCCCCTGCCCACAGTCCAGTCCCAGCTGAGCCGGAGCCTGGGCCCCCGTTGTTCCCCCGCTGCCCCCCCCCCTCCCTGTTAGCTCCATCCGCTGCCGCGCAAAGAGGGCGCCAGAGACAATCACAGGTCCCAGATCCGTAGAGGTAGGAATTCTTCCAAGAGCAAGAGGGAGTTGTTCTTCCAGAGCAATGAAACAAAACCAAAAGAGAAAAAAAAAAAAAAGAAATAAAAAAAAAAAAAATAAAGAAACCAAGCGAAGATTTTGATAAACGACAACGTTGCTGTCATTTTTAGTTTGCCCATTAGGAAGCAGTAGTAGTTTATGCGTTGCATCTGCATTTCAGACTAAGTGATTATTGTACCTAATTACGGTTGATTGCTAATATTTCCTCAATCTCTCTCTTAGTCAAGCGCTTCTTCTTCTGTATTTTTGTGTGTAGCGATGGCAAGTGTAATGCGCTAGGCATTATTCTGGTTTGGTTATGAGTATCTCCTGTACTGCGTTAAGATTTCCTTCAGTTACTTTTTTTAAGCTTTGCTACTGTTCTCACTTTATGCCGTGCAATATCATCTGCTGTGTTTGCTAAGCAAAAAACAAAAAAGAGAAAAAAACAACCAAAAAAAGAAAAAAAAAAGGAAAAAGGTTAAAAAAAAAAGAAAAAAGCAAGTGATGATGTCATCATGCTTTTCAGTGTTACAATGTTTCAGCGTTACAATGTTTCAGCGTTTATGTAGTCACAAAAATGTAGTAAATAAAAGGTTGGATTTTCCAGCACTTTAAATTTAGACATTTCTTGCCTTCTTTTGTTTCTCTGTGTACGGGAGGGGGGACACAAACCAGCACCCCGGCTTCACAGTGCTGTGTCTTCTTCCCTCCCTCCATCCCCGCTGAGTCCTCGGCCCCCCCCCAGCTCCCACCACGCTCCAGGGAAGCGCGTGCTGCGTGTGGAAAGGGGAGTGCGGGTCACACCGGCTGCATTTCTCTAATTGAGGGAAAAAAACATTAAGAAAATAAGTGAAGCAAATAATGTCGGTTTCCTTTGTACCATCCTAGGGTATGGATGTCGCCAAACTAATTCACCGAGGTGTTTCCTTTTGTGTGATGGAGTCCACCTCAGGCCCGCAGGATCAATATTTAATTGTTTAAAGGGATATTGTATTCCTTTCCTGTCACTGTTGTTAATGCCTCCGCGCTCTGTAATCCCACGGGGTCTTTTCCTGGGGATCTGATCAGAGAGATTACCCATCACTCGGTGGGTCCCCAGCCGTAAAAGATTCAGCAATGCATTGAACCGCTTTCTCTCTATCTCCTAATGAAGTGATGGAGCGTGTGCCACAAAATTTAACAGGGTTTTGTGGCAAATCAGGTTGCGCTGCTAAGAGGAGGATTAAACCTTCATCTTTGTCCCATAAATCATGGCATCAGCCACATTTATTCTGATGGATGGTCTGGACTCTACTGACAATATTTTATCCCTGGAAGTGCCTGCAGCTTCTGCCCTGGCGTGCAATTTCTTTTTACTGCTAAGCTGAGGGAGGCACTGAGCGCATCCGTTTGGAGGGCTGCCCTTGGGCTTGGTATCCCAAGACCACGCCAGAAACCAAAGCACCACCAGCAACCCATGACCAGGGCAAGAACAAAGACAAAGGGGAGATGGGAAGCCAGGAATGTCCTTTGTCCACAGGAGGGCCTGTGGGACTTGCTCTCTGCAGCATCATTCAGGCCAAGCCCGGGAGAATCTGGTGCTCAGTCATGTCAGTACCTCTGTGGGACAGTGCTGGCCAGGGCCACAGTGCAAAGTGAGTGCTCCAGCTCCCTGCTGTGTGCAGCACCCCCACCCGGAAAAGAAAAACACCTCCAGGGGTACAGTAAAATGCTTTTTT
>NW_009925591.1:0-19322 GCF_000696875.1 Nestor notabilis | reverse complement strand
AGGGGTTGAAGCCCATTGGGCAGCTGCGGGGACCATCCTCCAAGCCTGGTGCAGGTGCAGCAGGTCCCCTCACTGTGACCATTGTCTTTGTCTCTCATCCCGTATTTCCCTCTCATGCGAGTGAAGGACAAAGCAGCAGTGGCTGGGTGCTGCCTTCACCCACCCTGTGTGGCATGAGGCCCACCGTGGTGGCAGCACAGGGTGATGCATCAGCTGCAGCCCATTTGCAGGTGATTAACCCAGGCCAATAAGGCTGCCGGGGATGGGCTGTGCTCCCTCAGCAAGAGGGTCTGGCATGTTTGGAGCTCATGCTTTCTGCTCAGTTAAGCTCTTCAGGGCTTTGTGTTTGGATGTGTGGGGCAGTGGCTCAGGTGCCCTGTGTGGATGGGGCAGAGCAGCTGTCAACGTTATGAATTCACAGTAAGTGCTACAAGCCTAAAGCAGGAGGAGGGCCAATGAGGCAGGGAAGGGGGTGGAGGGATGTGCTGCCTGCGGGAGTGGGACCCACAGCAGGGAACACCCTTGTGGGGAGGGGAGAGGGGTCCCCAGCAGGTTCCAGGACAGGGTGGTTGTGCTAGGGCTGCCTAAAGGCCACCCTGGCCCAGGGACAAGCCTTGAGTGGTTTTCTCCTCACTGGGGCACCGGGAGCACTGCTGTGGGGAGAGGATCTGCACAGCACCCGGTGCCTGAGCGGGCAGCTGGGCTGCTGTTCTCCCTGCATGGCAGTCACTGATGGGATGGGGACAGCAGTATCACACCCGTGTGGCTGGGAGCTGGGTACTGTTACTGATGCACAGGAAAAAACCCTTTGTAAAACCTGTCTGTTCATCAAGCAAAATAATCTGTGCCCAGAGTTAGATTCTCAGTTATGCTTTTGGTACTAATCATCACTTTAGGTTGAAGATGATTGGGAGGGAAAATTAATCCTCATTATCAGCTTTACTAGGAAGAACTACTGCAATGCAAAATATAAACGTCTCATCTGAGTGAAATCCACAGTGGCTACTGATACATAAACCACATGAAGCTCAGGATATCAAATCAAAAGGGCTGGCAGTGGGAAGAGTATGGAGGGGTGCTATTGCTGTGAGCACCCATTTGTCCTTCTGGTCACACAGGAAGACCTTTGGTCTGACCAATGGTGGCCACTCTTTTGTTCTGGTATCCTTGTGAACAAAGCACAACCCAAAGCTTAGCAACTGTGTCCCCAGAGCAACACTGCTTAGCCAAGATCTGCCTGCATGGGTAGGCAAGGCAGCTTGAAAGAGCTGCTGTGATGTGTATGGAAGGGTTAATGACTCCTTCCCTGGTAAGGTTCAAAAGGTTTTTGGGTGGTTGAAAGCAGAAGCAGGTTCTAAGCTGGCAGTGAATAGCCAGGCTACATCACTTTGTGACCATGGGCAAAGCTTTTACATCTCTGCTATCACCTGCAGGTCTGGGTTCCTGGTGCTATTCTTGCTGTCCCATAGAACTGCACTTAAGCTTTTCTTCTGCTGGGGAATGGCGGTAACTTGAACATGTGCCAGGCAAAAAGCCCCATGGCTCAGAGTAGTGACTCTCCCCTGCTGTTCCTGGCACAAAGAGGTTGGGTGAAAGGTAGCAAAGCATCTTCCTATGAGCCTCTCTCAGCAGAGGATGCTTCCCAAATTTGCCAGTGGTGTTGGGCTGTAAGGAGCAGGGATTGAGGCAAAAGGAAGGCCCATGGCCATGGCGGGAGGCTGTGTGAGCCCCCTGCCCTGCAGCAGTGACTCCTGCAAGGGGCTGCCGGCAGGCAGGGAGCAGCTGCCTCTCCCCTGGCAGCATGTGCTGCCCAGGGTGACTTGGCTACAGAAGCAACTGCGTTCACCGCAGACACCCCCAGCGATGCAGGGACAAGGCCAGTGAATTACTCAAATTACTTGAATCTCCCCAGTGGTGTGCAGAGATTCAATCTCGGCACGGCATTAAATCAAGCCAGTGACATAGATCAAAGGATACTGCTTTAATCACCTCGTTAGGCCACAGACATCATTAGTTACTCATTATGATGTGTTGATACCGGCATTCTCCGTAACACAGTTATGTACACTCGCTATCAGACATTTTTCTCATCAAATGGGATGTCAATACCTTAACATCTTAATGAGTTACAGTCAATATCCACTGCAATAAAGCTCATGTTTTCTCATGATTTCATCTACCCTTAGGGTTTTGATTAAAATGGCTGCTTTTTCCAGGTAATTGATTGAGGAACTATGGAAATTCCACACAGGAATTAGCACATGCTGCTACACAGGCTCCAAAAATCTTAGATTGTTTCCAAGTGCTTTACAGACTACAAGGTAGTTTGCTATTTTAATATAGATTTTTGGGTACCGTTGCTCAATTCTTCTTTCTCAATCACTGGTAAAACAGTTTTAGTATCAAATAAAGTAATTAAAATATCCAAGAGTGTATTGGAAAAATGTTACAAGTCAATCATTGGTTTGCAAATGTCTAAGAATGAGAACAAGTGCTGCTGCCAGGTGAGCACTGGTTCAGATGAAGGTTTTCTGATTTACTGCATTGGCAAAATATTAAATCATTTTCAGGAACATGAAAGCAGCCAAAACAAGCTGCAGTATTATTTCAGGCTCAGGTTTAGCAAGCAGAAGTGTGCACAAGTCCCCAGTTTTCCAAGCTAGGGGTAAGGCAGCATCTATTTAGGCAAAGCAGATTGTTTGCCAAGTGAACTGTGAGGGACCTTGTCAGTGTAGTGGGAAGGAGAAGCCCTGAAGGTTCCCCAGCTCCCTGACCCCCTCATAGTTTTTTTTCTGAGAAAAAGGTTCATGCATCACCAACAGAAAGAAGTTAAGTATTAAAAGGAAGATGAAGCAGTAGCAGCCATCCACCAGAACTGACCTGTTGCCCCACAGCTGCCTCCTACCCAGGTGGACAAGATCGGATGCCTAAATAAGACTGTCGCCAAAAATGGTTTTCACTTCAGGCAGCCTCTGAGGTCAGTTCTCCCTGCTTGGTCCATACCGTATCTTGGTCCTGTGTTAGTCCCTATTACACTCCTGAGTAGCTCTTGGTGAAGCAGTGAGGTCGGGCTGTCATTGCCTATGCTTCCTTTCCCAGGCTGGCTGCAGCCACACTCACTGCTGGCACTCTGTGGGCTATTTTCCCTTACTAAAGGTTGGGAGAAAACCATTTGATCTCTTTCTGAGTGCTGGTATGACAGCATTGCAGAGGGAGCTCTTGCTATATGCTCCATGTGCATCCACTCCTGCTCACCACTGCTACATACTAATGTCAATCCTCTTCCCAAATACCATCAAGTGTGCTCTGACAGCTAATATATCACTAATAGCAGTTTCTTAACCTTTTCCCCCAGATGGACTTCTTCCCATGTGTGATCAGGGATTTACATATATGAAGATTTACAGATTAGGGCATACTTATATCCTACTGTGTGTAAGATCTTCCATTGCCACAACTGCTCTGCTCCTAGCTCTAGGTTTTTAACACTGACTGGCAGGAGCTGCAGCTTTGCTGCTGCATTCTCTGGGCAAATCCACAGGCCTTACCTCAAACACCTTTTATTCCCTCCAACTCTGATGTGTCCAGGGCCATTTCTGCTGTGTGATCTCTTCATGCTCTTTCATGTCCTTTGCAGTCAGGATGCCCTCGATGTTACTTTGCCTGCCTGCCCTGCAGCCACAGAGGAGGATGTGGGCTCAGCCCCTGAGAGCAGTCCTGCCCCTAACAGGTAGGAGGGAGGTGTCTCTTGGTTATCAAAGACCTTTGGTTTGTCACAGGTTACCTGCTCAGTCCTCCTCTCCTTCAGCCTTCTGGAGACATTGTCCATGTGGATTTGGGGAGCTTTTCTATGCTAATTCAGAGTTTAGCCACCTCAGCAGCTCAGTGCAGTCTTAAGTTTGCCGGAGGGAATGCACAGCAATGCCACCCCAGTGTGCCACACACTGGGCAACATCCCAGGGTGCCAGGGAAAGGGCAGAAAAAGACCAAGATCTCCAGCCTTGAGGCTGGAGGACAATACTGCCACAGTGCCCCAGTAGGCATCGCACCTCCCAGCCTTATTGCAAAGTGTCCGGATCAAAATCCACCGAGGGAAGGCTCTCCAAGTTACGTGAAGGGCTCAAACCAAATGAGTGAGTGTGAGCCTCCACCAGTGGCAAAGCCTTCCACCCGTATCACCAAACCCCCACCCCTTCTCTTCTCAATCCTCTGCTGTTCCATGGTGGCAGCCAAGGTGAGCAGGGGCAGAGCTCTGCCTACAGCCCAGAGGGACTCCTCTCCTGCCTTGCCACAGCCCTTTACCTTCAGCCCACTGGGGCAAATCCTGGCTCCGTGAAGATCTTGGTTTATCTGCATTTTGACCTCTGACTCTCTATAAAATGTGTAAGTATATTTTAAAATAAAAGTTCCTTTAGTAATTTCCTTTTAAACAAACATCTGTGATATTTGACACTTCTCCTAATGACAGACCCAGGGCTGCATTTTGGGACTGCAAAGCCACATTCAAACTGCTTTTTATTTTAAAATAACCTCTCTTATACAGGAAAAGCCAGCAGAGGTTTCCTGGATCTAATTTAAATCCTGGATTGGACATTTCTTTACTGTTTATGGTAGTAAAAGACTGTGTGGCTGCTGGATTCACCAGAATAAGAGAAAATTTGTCATATTCTTAGCAGTCACTGAAAATAGCAAATGAGCCGTTGTGGTTCACATTGGAAAACACCAGCCCTTTCCACTGCTCAGCTCGGTAGCCTGGAAAGGGTGAGCCCCTGGCACAGCCCAACCATGCTGGGAATGGGCAGGAACTCTGGGGTGCACATGGCTCAAGGTGTTCTGAATCAACCCTTCACAGGCCTGTCTGTGCTGCCCTGCCCAGCACACCCCTGATCCATGGAGTATATAAGGATATACAAAGTAAAATCTGGACTTTTGCAGAAGAGCGTGGCCTCAAGTAATGCATGTGGAGGCTAGTGTCATGCTGAAAAGTATATGGAGTCACCACCCCAAACCCATGGTTCATCTTCAGGGCGTCACAATCTGGGGGCCTCCTCAAAACCTCCCCTGAAAGCCAGCCTTGAGCTGTCTGACGTACAAGTGGTTTCTGGTGATCTGTCCTTCTGTTGTTGGAGGATTACACACTGTGGTAAGGGAGTGTGGAGCTACCAGCAAGACTGAATTCTCCTGTTATCCAACTTGTCTGGATCACTGGAGTCCCAGAGTGAGTAAACAAGATAAGTAATCTTCTTGGGAAATATTCTGGATGAAAGCCCAAAGAAAAAACATGGTTAGAAGTGTTCCCTTGCACAAGAAGGAAAAGCCATCATCTTCCCCTTTAGTGCAGACTTGGCTCCTGTGCTTTGCAAAGGTGCTGGGAGACTTTGCATGTTTGTTTTGCATAGGAACATGCAGATGAGGCGCAGGTAATGATGGAGATAGAAACAGCAGAGGTGCCTGGGGAAGCACGAACATTCAGAGTACTGAGAAGTGAGACACTTTCCAAACAGGAAAGGCTTCTTCGTTTGGGGATGCAAAAGGTGATGACAGCCCAACAGCTGCCCTGGAGGATGAAGCTGACCCCTGGTCAGGGAGCAGGTCCATCTCCCAGCCTTGCTTCCCAACCTGCCACCAGCTTCTCCTTGGGAAGGCAAACAGCTGTGTGGAGGAGATGATGGCTGTGTGGGGCCAGGAGTGGAGCTAGGGCAGCATCCCTGCATGAGCAGCCCAAATAGGCACTGATGCACAAGTGTAAGACGCAAGGGATGGGCTGTAGCCACAGCCCCAGCTATACCAGTGAGCTTGGAAAAGCGGTTGGATGTGGATCAGATGTTTTTGCAGGCTTCTCTTAGAATACCTGGTATGGCCCAAACTCCTCTGATTCAGATATGGAACCCTTGCAATGAGTTTACATCCCTAACAATGAGCTTATATTTTATTTATAGACTTTTTAAAGACTACAAAATACAAGCCTGGCTGGAGAGGAACCAGATGAGATGCTGGGCTGACCCCAGCCCCAGGTCTGTTCCCAGGCCTGTCCTGCTCCATGGAAGTCCTCTTCAGATGCTCATGGGAACAGCTTGCCTTCTGATTTACATGAGTGCCTGCTCCCAGTTTTAACAGAAGTCTCACAAAAACGAGCCTTTCCCTAAAGCCTCACCAGCTAGAACCGCACAAGTGGAACTGTACTTGCACTTGGGATGATGTGAACACGCTTCAAACTGTGAACACTGGAAAAAAATCTCATTATTTTAGGTAATCCCTAGAAACTCCAGAGCCAGCAGGCACATAAGATGTGCCAAATCCTGTCACCTGTAATTCTTCTTCATTGAAAATTAATGCTGTAAGGTTTAAGGATTTACTTCCTGGTGTTAATATTTGGGATTAGTTCTAGTTTCCTCAAGCTGGTGGAGGTTTGCCTGCAATTCTGGAGAGGAAATTAGTGGCAATGTTGACTGCCACTAATCAGGCTCAATTTCAATTAACTTCAGTGGGCTTTGTATCAGCTGGATGTTGGTGGCTCTTTCAGCTCCACTCACTTCTAAAGGAGGCCTACCTAGGGCAATCAGCTCGGGAGAAGTGCCATTCACAACTAACAAATTATATGTTCCTTATCTTTTTAATTAGAGTATATACAATGTTAGTAATGACATATTATCTATATATTAATTTAAAAGAGATGTTTTGATGTCAGGTACCACTGGGGGAGTGCAGGTCCTGCAGGAGGTACGTCGCAGACAGGTGATATGTTCGGGCTGGGACAGCCCCATGTGTGCCAGCAGAATAGAGCTCCAGCTTGGGCAGAGGTTTCTAGGTGTTTCTAGGGAAGAAATGTTATGCTGGAAGCCTACCCTTAGGAAAGAGGGAGCAAGCGGGACATACGTGGTACTCGGGTGTAAGTGTACTGCAGGTTTTGTAAGGATTTCAGTCCAGAAGTGCTGTGTGGTTAGGTATGGAGCAGGCGCGTCACTCCTCGGACAGCTGCCACGAGCCCTCCAGCTCAGAGCACCAGCCCGAACTAAACCCCAAGATCCTGTTTGAACCTTCAACAGCCAAACTGGAGATGGAAAGGCACACCTGCGTGATGAGAGGTAAGCTAGGCAGACCTGGGAAAAACAGGGTTGAAGAAAGACAAAGAGCAGGTTTGAGACATGATGGCTGCCTCTGAGCTGTGGTAGGATGTCGGGGCAGGGCTGTGATTAGATCTAAACAGAGCTGAGCTGTGTTCAGCGCCCTGCTGCACGGGGTTTTAACCAGAGACAGAAACCTGAATCATCAAAAATGTTCACCGACCAGAAATACCACTGTATGCTGACGTGTTGAAGAATCTCATATCAATGTGCTTAATCAAAACAGTGCAGCCTGGCACTCTGAACACCAAACTGTGCAACAGTAAACCACACTTCCCCCTTGCAGCACGCTGACAGGCAGCAGAGTTGCAGGAGTTGGTGCCCTGCAGACCGGGTTTCCTGCTGCCACCTCACCTTCATCCAGGCTCAGGTGACAACACACCACACAGGTGAGACTTGAAAATGGGACCTTATTTTTAAGGAAAACAGCAGATTGAAACCAGTTCTTGTTGGTAAAGTGTGAGTGATGGGGAACCTGCGGTGTTTTCCCAGCTGCAGCCTAAATTGGCAATGTGGCTACAGCATCTTTCTTAGGCACTATTCCAGCAGAACACTTGAGTATGTGCTTAATTAAATCATGTGAGAAGTTTAAAGAGCTTGAAAGCATGCAGCTAAATGCTTTGTTCGGGACTTAATATTAATGCCTCAGTTTCCCTTCTCCAACATAGAGAAAGAAATATTTACTTCCCTACAGAGTGCTGACAAGCTTAATTCAATCTTACTTGTAAAGTGCCTTGTGGGCCTCAGAGAAAAGGTGCTATAAAATTCAGAATATTATTCTATGCTCCCTGGCAAGACAGCACTTAGCTTTATATATTATCCTGCTGGTGATACATCTCCCTCTGGCTGACAGCAGGAGCAGTTAATATATATAAACCAAAAGAGGCTGTTTAGAAGACTTGTGCTCCAAGTAATCTGCAAACACCTGATGACAAATCCAAATCTGAAAAGATGGAAAAAGCAGTGGGTTTAATGGGTTTTAATGCAAAAATGTGCATGTGTTTGAATTCAGAGCAGCAACAGGAAAAGGGCTGTTTCTCCAGTAATGTATTTTTTATTCCTCATTCTTTTTTATAGCCTTTGCTATTAATTTTTCAGTTTTTCTGGTCTTCTATAACTTAGCAAACTGTACTCTGACACTTGTTTGGATCTAAAAGAATCTGGAACCAACCTCAGAAGCAGCCAGATTTAAGTGAAGTCAAAGGAACTGCTGCCAAGGAGAGGCCTGTGAGTGAAGCCAGCATGGGAGAGGTTAGGACAGGGTTGTTAGTTTTGGTTTGGTTTGGGTTTTTTGGGGGATTTTTGTATTCTGTGTTTTGGTTTGGTTGTTTATTTAATTCTGAAAATAATTTAGAACAACCCTCTAATTGTGATTCTGCATTTATCCATGGTGAAAATACTGTTGAGGACAGAGTATCCCAAGCACCACACATTTTCCCTAAGGTTCACTGGTGTTTTAGACATTTTTAACACTGTCTTTTCATGCATTGAAATACAAGTGTACTGTAATGCCTGCTCCTTTGCCAAAAGTGAGTGAAAGACTGTTGCTGCAAACTATCTCACCAGATTAAAATAACCAAATGACTAAAACTATGAAGCTCCTCACTGGTGGTTATTACAAATCCTCATTTCCTGCCTATTTTTCTGCACTCTGTATTCTGACTGACCTTAATGTCTTTTCCTATTTTTGTCTTCTTTCCATGACAAATGATACTTAAACTACCACATAGTAAACATCAAGAATCATAGCTACTCCTTCGTCATTCTTACTGTTTTCTGTGTATTTCATTTGCAATATAATCAGGATGAAAATAAGTTTTAATAGATTTCTTGAGTACATGACAATTAGTGAATAATGAGTGATTTTATTTTTTAATTATTTTTTTTTTAAGTATGAACATTGGCAACTCCCCTCTCTGTGCATGTTTCTGCCCTGCCTTTCCAGGATACAACCTCTTTATGGAAATGTTTCCTTTTCTGTGCCTGCTGCAAGTGGCACACAATGGATCCTCATTATTCAACACAGACTCTAAGTGCCAAGAAAAATAGATAATTAAACTCCAACTCTTTCAGTAGGTAAATACTGCCTTTCTCACTCCTGTGCATAAAGCAGCCAGTGTTCCACGTCTGGCAGCCATCTCCTCTAGGGGTTCAGTCTCCTTGAAGACCTCTGGCATGAAACCTTAATGTGCTGACAATGCTGTTTGTCACCCTCCAGGACTGTCCTGGGGCAAAGGAGAAGGTGTCAGCTGGGATATGAGTCCCCACCACCTGCTCTGGCTGCTGGTGGAGGAAGTTTATAACCAAACTACATGTCCATCATCCTCATGGACCCTTCTAGAGCTATAGCTTCTATATGTGCTAGGCAGGTGTTCAGTTTCTACTCCCCCCCCCCATGTTTTTTCTTTAGTGCAGGTAAGTTTGGTTTTATGATAGCTGACATAGTACATGGCGTGGGAGTTTCACACAAATAGTCTAGAAGGAGGAAATGCTGCTTAGCTTCCACTGAAAGAAGAAATGCAGACCTGCATACCCAGGATTCTCTGATTCCACAGTTGTGAGGTCACTGCTGCCCTGGCAGCTCCTAGCAACTGTGGGTAAGAACAGAATCTGTGGAGCCAGTGAGGACCTTGGGTTTTTGAGGGTCAAGGGATAATGGCTTTAAACTGACAGAGGGTAGATTTAGACTAGATATTAAGAAGAAATTCTTTACTATGAGGGTGCTGAGGTGCTGGCACAGGTTGCCCAGACAGTTGTGACTGCCCCATCCCTGGCAGTGTTCAAGGCCAGGTTGGATGGGGCCTGGAGCAACCTGGTCTAGTGGAAGGTGTCCCTGCCCATGGCAGGGGGTTGGAACTGGATGAGCTTTAAGGTCCTTTCCAACCCAAATCATTCTATGGTTCTATGATCTATAACTTAGTGTGTTTTCCCCTTGTTTCCGATGGGATGCCCATTTTGCTTTTTGTAACTATTGAAAATATGTATTTGCTCACCCTGGAGAAGCGTGAGGGAATCTTTGGGTTTTCTCTTCAATCTAAGCTGTATGTTCTCTGCATGCTGTGGCAGCTCAAGTGCTTTATTCAAGAAATAAATGTCAGGGTACTGCTTTGCTAGATAATATGTATGTAAAGAACTGATCAGCACCCAAGGTGCTTTTGGTGCTTGAGTAATGATGCAAAAAAGGCCAACACCTCAATTTGGAGGTGATTTCTAAATCAATGCATTTGAACTTTCTTGATGAAAGTTGTTTGAGGGGCAGGTTAAGTCAATTAGATCATGCGGCTCTGGCTCGTGTAAGGAGCACAAGTTTAATCCCTGCTAATGCTGTACAAGTATTGTTGATCTGATGTTATACAACCGCCTGGAACTGCTGCCGGGTAAAGCTTTTGGGTGCCTATTGTTCAGCTGGAGGAGACTGTTATCAGAAGGGGAAGTTCTGCAGTGCAAACAAAGAACAGTGCTTGAAACCTGCAGAGGGAAATGGGAATAGGAGCCGCCAGGTAGCAGCCAGTGAGTACGTGGCATAACATGCGTGGTGGTGGTGGTAGGGTTCACAGGTGCTTTGGCAGCAACTTCAGTGCTGAGCTGCCACTGTGTCCATACAAGCCTGACTCGCCTCTACTGTGATGACTGACTGCGCTTCGGCAATGGATGGCTGTCACCAGGGCAAGTTCCCATTGCAATGAGGAGCTGGCTCCCAGTTTTTCAAACATAAGGGAGGTGAATGCAGAAGGCTGATAACACAGCAGGGATGAAGATCCAGTGCTACACTGACCAGAGCCATGGAGGAAGCAGAGAAAATGACTTGCCACAGTTTATGGCAGGAAGGTATCTCCCATATGTTAGAGTAACCCTAAGGATGCTGCAGTCTATGGCAGCCTCCTAAGGCAGTGCAGAGCCCAGGAGCTCTGTGAATGTATCCTCTTCCCTGCTCCCCATTCAGTCCCCTTCACAAGCAATTTATCTATTTATTTAAAGAAGGGGGGGGGTGGGGTGGGGTTAAAGGATTGCAAGCCTTGGTATGATGGATGTTTCATTTGCCAAGGAAAAAACTGAAAGCATTAAATGTGCAAAGCGATTGTCTTGGTGAAGCAAAGGTGAGGAACGGCTTTAAATGGGCCATGTATTTCTTGCTGGAGCTTTATTGCTGACAGCTGATGAGAGTTTGCTACTGGCTCTGGACAGTGGAAAAAGTAATCTCAATGGCAGCAAATAAACAGGGGCAAAACCCTCCCCTTCCTTAAAATCAGATCAAGGAAATGGACTCTTAGCATGATGTGTTGTGACTAGGGCCCTGTTTTTGAAATGTGATCCATGTGTGCAAATCCCACACAGATTGGATGCCAAAACTGCAGTGATGCTTTGACATTTCAGTCGAGAAGGAGAACAAATGTGTTCTGTACTCATCTTTTCTTTTTTTTTTAAGCAAAAACAATTAACTTTGAAACAAGGGCTTTGATTGCTATCTCTATGATGTCAGCTTTACATTGATGTAATTCTATAGACTGGTGGGATCAGTGCTGATTTGCACCGGTGTAAGCAGGAGAACAATCGGGCTCTGTGTTTTCAGGCAGTGAAGCTGCTCATGTTTTGTGCAAAGAAAAGAACCCAGTTAAACAACTTAAAGGGAAAATAAATTAACCAAGAAACCCATAAGAAGCCAAAAGCAATACGAGCACAGATACAGCTACAATGTTCGAACTGTATCACTAGTTTAAAAAAATACCTAGCCTAATTAAGTAAAGATTGACTTTGCTATAAAAATGTACAGTGATCGCTAATTTTCAAGTTTTAATTGACATCCAAAGATAAGCAATTTCATAACTTACTGCAATTTTTTTTAGTGTACATACTGTACTTTATTACCTTGTTTGAGACCTTTGAACAAATGTCAGCTTCCCTTCCTCTTCCAACGTTATACAACACGAGAATAAATCAACCATAGGATTACAATTATAATTGATCTAGTGTGAAAGTAGCAAAGAAAGCACTACCCAATATAGCCCGAGTTGAAATCTTACCTCCCTCTGTATGAAGGGAAGTTGACCTTTGTATATGGGCCAAGGATTTCACCATTGATGGCATTTGCCAGGCATGGATATTTTTTAATTTATTTTTTGACACAGTGAAGTACAATGCTCTGCTTTTTTTTTTTTTTTTGCTATAGTTGCTATTATGCTCTCACTTTCAGAAGATGGCAAGGTCCTGAAAAGATAAATTGTTTTGGTTTATGTGTGGTAAAGCTTACAAACACTATGCTTGGGGTAAGATATGTAGGCTGGGTCTTTATCTGGGGAATTCTGGTGTATGAAGAGAGTGGAGCTGGGTCCAGGACTGCTATTAGTGACCCTGCCAACAAGTGAGGTACACCACAGCATTCTTCACTATGGACTGTACAATTACAGGACAGCAGCTAATGAGTGGAATTTTAGGGAATACTTTTTAATGTGAAAAATTTAAAAAGAACTAAAGTTAGGCACCAATGAAACCTGAATCTGGGTAATTTTCATATTTCTGTATTGAAAAATCAGTCCTGATGACTACATGCAATCCATTCTGTTCAGTGCCATTTCCACTGTCTTTACTGTTAACACATAGTATATGCCACTAAATGGCCATCAATATATTAGAATGGCTTTGGCTAATAACTATGCAACTAAAATGTTTAGAACGAGGCCATGGCAGTTTTGCAATAGCTCTGGCATTTACCTAATAAGCCCCAACTCACTGGCTACTTTAGTAAATGATATGCAACTTCTCTTGTAAACCATGCGTGTGGTTACATTAAACATTGCCCTGTACTTAACATGCTACTTTCCTGCCCTACTCTCTCGTAAGTGTAGCAGGAGCCGTGCTATTAATTTAGTCTGGGTGGAACTATAGGCAGGACTTGTTGTTCCAGCAAGGTAATTGCTTCTCTACATAAATGAATTAGCCTTTTGATTTACAGTGCCCGTGGAAAGCTGTGTGTAATTTCAATACACACGGCAGCGTGGCTGTAGTAATTCTTTAATGTGTTGCAAACATGCTCGCTGTGTCAGTTCTCTAAGGTGCAACAGCTATGCTTGCAGGGTGAGACTTACAAGATGGCCCTTTGGAGGGGTGCTGGCTCTGCTTCACCTGTGGAAGTGGTAGACCGCATGAACTGCATGAAAAGAGACACTGGACTCTTCTGTGAAACAGGTACTAATGTGACAGAGGATGAGCACTGCCTGAAACTTGAAGCCCGAAGGCCTGCCTGACAGAGGCTGAAGAGGATGGCAAGTCTGCAGACAGCCATGTAGAAAAACTGGGCAAAAGGTGGTTGTGGTACAAACTCCATCTAGAGAGAACAGCCAGTAGAAGTAGAGGTACACGTGGGCAAAGGCTGTGGATGTTGAGTCCTGCCTTAAATGAGAGCTGCCTGAGCTGGGAAGAGCTGTCTGTGATGTGCTGCCAACTTGTTGGTACAGTGCTAAGCCATGACCCAGCTGCTGTGATAGAAGAGGGAAAGTAAACAGGGCTGGTGGAGGCATCAGAAGTTGAACTTCATGAACTCCTACCAGATGGAGTTACACCAGCAATTAATCCAGTGCAATTAGTTGTGCAGAACTGCACTGGAAATTATTGCAAGATAGATTAAGCCACTGGCAAAAGCAAAACAGCATTGCAAAACTCCAAATACATCTTTCCAAGTGTTATGTTTACTTTCCACTGAAATTAACAGAAATAATATAAAAGGGACATCTGGATTCCTGTCGGATCGCTGCAATGAGTGACTGGGGTATAGCTTCTGGATATACCTGCTCAAAAGGAAACGGAGAGTGCTGAGAGGCGACACATGAACTAGACTGGAAACAAGTTCTTGTGCTTCTATTTTCCCAAAACCTACTGTTGGCCACATCTTGCTGTTTTTCTTGGCAAACATACATCTCGAGCTTCTGTTCAGGGAATGTCAGGGCTTGCTGTTGCTACAAAAACTTCCATTTTAATCTGTAAACCTATATATTTTCTGATTAATGTTTCCATCAGGCTTAGTCCTGGGTAAACATTGTGTAATGTCAGCATTACTCAGTGAGCCTGCACAATCCCCTTGAAAAAATACTAAAAAAAGCCCCCAACCAAAACTGCTTCCAGTCTGGAATGAATATTACAGCCACAGTAAAGATCTTCCACGCAAAAGAGAATAATTTCTCTCTCTTTCAGAAATTAATGATCTATTCACAAGTAGATAGTTTACTTTCCAGTGCATTACTGCCTGATTAGTCTGGTGTTGATGCAATGAAACTTAACAGTTGCGATCTTACTGAGTAGGTATCTGCTTAGATTGGCATTTATAGAGAATGGGTCGTTAGTCGTCTTGTAAAGCAGAACCTTAATGTGTCTTTATCTCCATAATTCTATGTTCTTTACCACCAGCCACCACTTCAGATGAGACAGCACAGTTCTCTTTTGGAGCTGGCATCTCACTACTTCTCACAGATCAGTTACTGAAGAAGTACGCAAGGTTTATGAAACATCATTTTAGGAGTTGCTCCAAACGGAGAAGAGATGATACAACTTACTGTTTCCAAAGCAAATTGTGGAAATGTAGGATGGGCTTAATTTCTGTTGGCAAGAAGGCCTGACTGCTAGACCTCAGTCTCTGGAAGAGTGGCAGGAGAAGAGATTCCGTTCTGAGAGGTGCTAATCTCCTGTTGCTGCTGCCAGAATAGTGAAGAAGGCACAAGACATCTCATGTGATCCAGGGAACTTGAGCAGCAGCACAGGACAGGGGCTGGGTTGCTTCCAGCTAGAGGAATCTCCTGTATGTAAACAAGGTTTACTAGCAAAGTGTCGAATCCAGGAAATTATTTCTGGTGAGGAAGATAAACTTTCCATTGTTCTCATAGCTCCCTCTCAACTTAGTCTTGTCTGTATCTCCAACGAGACAGCACTACTTGGAGCATAAAGCAATTTGAGAGCACACGTGGAGGGGATGGACTAACAGATGTCATTTTACTAATTTTGAAAGAAGACTTTAGAAAGGAAGAACATGACAATAGCAATATAGTTTTTACTTTTGAAAGGCCACTTAGTAGTGAAATTAAACAATAGAGGGTTTTGGTAGGAACTGTATGAAAAGAGAAATTCCTCTAAGTTAGCAAACACCAGGGTCTAACACCTGCTGATTTACATTATGTTTATTTACTCTTTTCAAAATATTTAGCTCCAGGACCATGATTTGTGTATTTCTAAGAAAGAAAACTAAGATCCTGCTGTTTCTACTCTGATTTTCCAGTCTTGCCAGACTTTGATATGACAGTCTGTGCTTGGGGACTCAAAACAAAAAGATGAGATTAATTTACTTTCCTGTCTTTGATCCTGAGGCAAGTCCCAAATGTAACTGAGAGGCCTAAAGGCTGTTCAGAATTATGCTGGTGAGAAGCTGTGTGGAGGAACTGGAGATGAATACAGAACAAAACCTCCTCTGCGGCTCCCACCACCAAGGTCTTCCTGCCTCTCAGATCAGCATGAAACAAAGCAAGTGGTGGAACTCTGGAAGCACTGCCTTAATGCCACTCAGATATATCTGTGTGATATAATGAGCTGTGTTACCTGGAAATTGTAAGGTTGGGGCATGTTGTTTGGGTGTTTTTAATATATTCTTAAATCTGTTGGGGTTGATGGTACTAAAATACTTAAATCTAGCTGTTAAATAAAGATGAATGGGGGCACATACTCAGAGGCTGAAGTCAGTGGCGGTAACACAAAGACAGGCATGCATGCAGAAGAAACTTTTCTCAGCTATCCTTGCTGTTGTGGTTACACGTATCATAAGAAAGGATTATGATGAATTCTCTGCATATACTGATGAATTAAAACCAAACTCAAAATGGTTATAACCCCTAAAACTAAACTTTACAGCATACTGGTATTTTAATCATATTGGTTTATTCTCTCCATTTCAGTGACAGCTTGTAGGAATTTATTAGTTCTTGTGGTATTTGTTTCTATTTTAATGTTCTTTCCAAAGTGATTACTACTGGGGACAATTACATCACAGTTGATTCTTCACAGACTTCCTTTTTTAAGACATTTCAAATTTGTTTCATTGCAGACTCTATCTTTTAGTCTATTTCCCATTGTCCTCATCCTTTGGCTGTAATACTGTCCCAAGTGTGGTGGCTTTATACCACAGAGATGGCAGCCATGTCACAAGCAGTGGTGCCACGTCACTTTACAGGCAGTAATTGTCTCCAGGAATCACAGGAATCCTGATCTGCTGCATCAGACATTACTTCTTTGACAGGTAAACCTGAAAAGACATTTGGGGATACGACCCGAAATACACTCTGTTCCAGGTTACAAGGACTGTGCCAAAAGCCTAAAGGGCTGAAGCTCTGACAGAAAACACAGCCATACACTGATCTTATATTTTGTTAGAAAACTTCCTTTCTACATGAGCAAGGTTTATGTGACAACACTGTGTCATGCTGCCCTGAGCAGGGATTATTTTAAATCTAGTGGCCAGTTTGAGCCAAGCCTCACACATGAGTAAGGTTTGAAAGAGAAGAAAGGTTTGATACATTTCAGGAAAGGGAGGCAGAGTGGCCCTATTAAGGTTTCCACTGGGAAAGAGCCTGCCATGGGAACTCATGGCTTTCAACACTGAACTCTGTATGTACAAGAGCTGCTTTGATTGCATGGGTGCTACAGCCAAAGCTTTCACCTGCCCAGACGCCGAAGTTAATCTACCATGAGACACAAACTGATATGAATCCTGGTTTTGTCCCTGCTGGTGCTCCCAGAAGCACATGTTGGTCTACACTTGGCAGTGGGAGCGCAGTTAAAGTTCTTTTAGTGTTTCTAGGCCAATCCTGCTTTTGTGCGATGCGTAACGCAGCCACACGCTCTTCAGACGTTTCAACCTCATGTTCAGCTTCCGAGGTCAGAAATGCATTTCAGGAGTGTCATTGTTCTCAAGACACTTCCAAGTACGTGTAAGCAAATTCCCATGGTTGAAGCCCCTAATGCCATATCTTGTCTGGGTATTCATGCAGTGCTCATTGTTTGGTTGGTGACTGGGAGGAAAGTTATGAGTCCAAGACCATTTTTAGCCATTTTAGACAAACTAAGTCCAAGAATTTGTTTGGGATGCTCATCCTTGCTTTGTTTTTAATATGATACATAAAATATTGCTTAACTAGATCTAATAATTCTTACTTTTCTGTTCTGCTTTTTTTCAGATCTGTTATATGTCTATGTGGTCAAAAGGGAAACGGTCCTTTGTCTGAAGTGAAGCAGGACCTGAAGGACCTATCTCAGATATACCCATTGCTCTCTGGGACCAGAAACGGTCTGACTGGAGGGGAAGCTGACCCTTAAATCTCCTGCACAGTCATGTAGAGTAGGACTGCACACCAGACCTGGCTTATTCTAGTCACATCCCTTAGAACTTTCTTTTTTTTTCTAATGGTAAATGGTTTTATATATATATTTGGATGTATATACGCACACACATTTTATATATCCAGGATATATTTACCATTTTCTTGAACTCTTAAGAACTATGAAGTAATGGAAAATTGAGCACTTACTATTTGGCTTATTAATTAAGTGCTTGAGAGGACATTTTCTTGGAAGTTGGGCCTATGCGTGTCTGGTGAGATGTTTAAAAAAAATGTCAAAGTGAGATTAAAACTTTAAAAATATTAAAAGATACTATGTGAAGCATAACAGTTAAATAGCTACAATTGTAGTTAAACAGTAGAAAGGCAGATTTGATTTTGACAGTAAAACCAATATTAGAACAAGCTACAAACTAATTTGCAATGTCTTACAGCAACAATTAGTGGCCTAAAGGATGTGACTTTTCATTAGGATGACTATCTCCGGTAGGAGGATCTGACAGGTGGCTGAATCATGCCCCGTGTAGTCATGCTGAACTTCACATATACATACAGCTGCAGCATTTATTGCTCAGTCAAATTCCTCCTTTTATAATTCTGGATTGCCACATTTGCAATTATATTGCATCCGGCAGAGAGCTCTGAGATCTGTAATTACCAAACACATTTACAGCAGTCACACAGCAACAGAAGTGACACTCGTGTACTTATGAGTGTAATATCAAAGCACTGCATGTGATACCCTCCTACTTGCCTATGTATTTTGGGGTATGACTGAAATGAGAGATGTTTACTGGACAGCTTGTTCTGTGAAGCATTCTCCATGTATAATGATGTACAACTGACAAAGGAGAGAGGGAAATAGGTGCAGTTCCTATGAGCCAAACAGTGTAGAATTGAGTTGTTGGGGAATTTTACATTCTCTGCAATATCTTTGGTGGCTGCTTGACTAGGTGTATATGCATCTGCGGTGGCCCTGGCACACCAGAAAGGATGGGGAGTTGACTGACCCATGTGTATTTTCTCTATAGAGAAAGGGCAGAAGACATGTATTTATAAATCATCTTGTAGTGAGTGAGTGCCCCCATTAGTGCTCAGCCTGTAAGATGGAAGCGTTTGTAAATAATAATCACAGTAGCAAGGATCTGCCAGGATTTGCACTGGAGGTGCGGCACTGTCTGTGTATATCCCAAATATAGGACCACATTAAAGCAAGAGAGGTTGGTATCATCTCATTGTCTGTCTTTTCTGAGTTCAACATGGAGTAATATTGCTGTCTGTGGGGCTTTCCCTGGCCCTGATACAGTCTCCTGGTGAACTCTCTACTGTTGGGAGGCCGTGAAACCACAGCCACTATAGCCCACACGGATCTGGACCCCTGGTGAAGGAGGGAGCCCCGTCACCACCACAGCTTGTTCCTCATTTTCAGTGGAGGCATTAGCAGTGTGGCTGCACCCCAACAGAGCTGGGTGTGGGCATGGAAGGCTCACTTCCAGCGGCCCCGGCTGCCAGGCAGCCGCACAGGCCTTGGAACACAGCATGGCGCAGGCCGTCCCTTTCGGGTACACTTGTCTTTCTGTGGAATTGAGGCGGTTGTAATCACAGTCCAGCTGGCTCCGTTGTCTCTGCACACAAACTGTTATCGGTGTGAAGTGAGCGTCGAGCACAGCGCTGCCGTGCAGGGCAGGCAGTGGGCATGTGAGAGGCAGATATCAGGGCGGCGGCCTCCCCCGGGGCGGGGGACACAAAAGCGGCCTCCTCCCCTCCTTCGCAGCTCCTCTGGCCGGGCAGTCGGAGCAGGCGGGGCACAGCCTCCCGCGGTTGGGGC
>NW_009925590.1:1127-1359 GCF_000696875.1 Nestor notabilis | reverse complement strand
CCCCCCGGTATTTACAGGGGGCGCAGGGGGCGTTGAAGGAGTCGGGGGCACCCGGGCACACACCTGAGCCACATGCCCCCACCTTCACCGGGGAACCCGCTCCCATCACATAACTCCCAAGAAAACTGTTGATCTCCTCCAAATGCGAGGCTGAACCTTTGTGTTTAGTGCTCATGGCTGAGTTGCTCCCTCCTTCCCCCCCCACCCCCAGCCCCTTTCTTTTCCCCCGGCT
>NW_009925590.1:0-1081 GCF_000696875.1 Nestor notabilis | reverse complement strand
CAGGGCGAGGGCTCCGCGCCGGGACACGACAGCGGAGCGTTTGCAGCGGGGGCAGGGAAGGGAGACGAGCCTACTCTTTATAATCAGCTGGACCAGGATGGGCTCTATTATTATTCCTATTATTATTGTTATTGTTATTATTATTACATTCAATTTAAAATTAGCCCTTTGTAACTTGGAAAGTGCCTGTACATGTACCTTAAACCTGATTTCTTTCCTAGCCAATGGTGTCAGGGGCCGGCTAGCCTGTCCCTCCGGAGCATTAACCCTTGTCGCTAGCTGGAGTGAGTGAGGAGCTGAGGTTTGGCCCTGAGGAGCTATGTGTGTAGATCTGGCACAGCTTTGCTCCCTTAACTCCTGGATCTTTGTTTTGGTGGCGACCAGGGAGAGCAGGGAGCGCTGTGCTCGCATTTCCCTCTGGCTTTTACACACACACGCACACACGCACACACACACACAAATCCCCCTTTCCAACTTTCTGCCTTTTACGCTTTCCTTCCAGTTTTTTTCACTTCTCAGACCTACTGGCAGCATTTGCCGAGATCTAGATCCCCGCCGTGGTAAGTGATACTTTTCTCCATTGCAAAACTCGCTCAGCTCTCGGCTTGCTGTCCCAGGGATGGGTGTAGAAGTTGTATTTGTTTGGAACAGAATTGCCCAACCCCAGTGGTTTCACGTCAAGCAGCACAGAGTAAAACTATTGTAGTGTATTAACTCTGAATGGGAACAAACAGACCAAATGGTCATTGCTGGCTCAGACAGTAGCATGGCACTAATGTCGTTCTTTTTAAGTTTGCAAAGCAACTTTTTTTTTTTTTTTTTTTTTTTTTTTTTTTGTTATGGGGAGAGCAAGCCTGTGTTTTGGGTCTGATCTTGATATTTACAAAGCACACCAGACCATAACAAACTATACAAAGAATGCAGCTGCCATATCTGCTTTGTGAACATACAGTTATGATTGGGGGGTTCATGCATTCAACCTAAGCGTTGCAGACACACTGATACCATCTGTAAGCTTCGTGCAATACCTGAAAACTCACTCCATATATGGGGGGAGGGGTCGGACAGACGTTGCATTTTT
>NW_009925589.1:0-711 GCF_000696875.1 Nestor notabilis | reverse complement strand
GAGGCACAGCCACAGCACGGGCTGGGATCTTGGTGCCTCCCTGCTTCCTGCCTGCCACCCCACTGCCAGGCCCCCAGCTCAGCGCCCGGCCAGGGACAACGATGGCATTTCTCCCAGGGCAGAAGGGGTTGAAAACACCGGGAGCAGAAGCACACTGTGAGCAGGGCTGGGGTCAGGGGCTGGTGCTAGGCCCAAGGATGGACAGAAGTTTATTCTGGCATTTTCCGTACGGGGCAGAGGTTTCCCTGTTCTCTACACACCAGCCCAAAGCCACCGCCACACTCAGAGCTCCACCACAGAAGCAGGGCCAGGACTTCCACATCCCCCTGTCCCTCTTCCTCACTTTGAAGCCCGGGGATGATGCAGAGAGGGGTTCCCTGGAGCTGTTGTCCACTGCTGCTCATGCTCCTGGGGGTGTGATGCGGTAGCGTGGTGCTGTGCTTGCGGTTTGCAGAGCCATGGCAGAGCCGTAAGCAGGACAGCAGGTCCTCCTGAAGCCTGACCCCAACCCCACGTCACTCAGGGCCATGTTTCTTCTATCCTCACACCATGGGAGAAACCAAACCTAAAGAGACGCGGGTGAAACCAGGCCAGGCAGGTTTTGTGGTTCAGGGGCTGGGACAGGCTGAGAGCCGATGAGCTGCAGACACGTTCCACCTCCGAAGCGTGGCTCCCTGCCCACTCTGCCCCACAGGAGCTCTGGGGGCTGTG
>NW_009925588.1:0-4928 GCF_000696875.1 Nestor notabilis | reverse complement strand
AAATATATATTGATATATATATATTAGTCACCTTTGAGTCAGAAACCCACCTCCCCCAAAATTCAAATCATTCATGTCTGTCTTTATAGAATATCTATAAAATGTATTTGAAAGCCAAGGCTGAATTGCATTGGCCTTCCTCCTCCTGTGGCTTTTGCCCATTCTTTTGCCTAAATATGGCTCAGGACAATTCAGTGTTTCCTATCTAGAATTAACAATAGAATTGTTATCCTGAAATAACTTTATTTTACAATCTGGTACTTACAGTTCAAAACATTGATATATAAAATCTCTCTTACCTTCTTCATGCTATGAATATATTCCCATGTAAAATAATGTAACCTAAAAGATGAAAAATTGCAGCTTGTTTTCTTCTCTCTGCAATACCAGTACATGCCAGGAAAAAATAGCCTCTTTACGAAGCCTCTTTATGTAGGGCTTGTAAACCCTGTTAGAAAGAACATGAACACGAACAGTACTATCGGCAAGAGCAGATCCAGACTCAATGTACAGATATATGTCACAATACTACATTGGTGAGAAAACATTTTAACTCGGAGGATTTTGTCTTCTGTGCTGACCAGGAGTGTTGGGAGTCACCTTTCCAAAGTTTTGACTTACATTTCAAAGGTCTGAAAGTTACATTATGTAAAATATTTTCAGTTATTTTAAATCTTCATGAAGTTATCAAACCACCTATGAAATTTTAAAGTGAAAAGTAAAAGCAGATGTATTTTAAGTCAAGAAGCCTTGAAGAAATCTTCAAGGCTCAGCAAACGGTGATCTTGGGTTTCGCAAATGAATGTTCTGCGTTAGATAAACCAGATTAGACAGTAATTACTCATTTCATAAAATTAAAGACATCACAGCTAGTTGCCTAAGTTAACAGAAGTTTTAAAGCCCATTTGATTGCATTCGTTTTCTTTGGGGACACACTGTAACAGCTTTTGAACTAAGCATCTGCTTGTTTCCAAAACTATAAGGAATGTGATTGATAGTCATCTATAGGAACGTATTGACATTGCAACAAAGTTGTGAAGTTGAGAAGCAGGGAGGGAATGAATTAAGCTTGGAGCCAGTCTGTAATTGTTTTATAAACCAAACAATGCAATGGAGGGCACCCACTAACATCTTTCAGCAGTTTAATCCTGTCCCTTCTCTGTCTGCCCCTCAGGTAACAGCTCTTAAATAGTAAGGATTAGAAAAGGATGCTGTAAAAATGCACACAGACTCTGATGTAGGCAGGAGAGCAGGAAACCTTCAGAAAGGAAGGTGATGTCAACACAGAAACTCTTACTGACAGGGCAAGAAGGAAATAAGGAGGATGTGTACAGTGCCCTTTGTGGGGGGAAGACAGGAGAAGCCCTGATGCAGAGGAGAAAATTAGCCTCTGAGGGGATGCAGAGACTGCAGGGTACTGCTTTGCAGGACGGGACATCAGGGACATCATTAGGACTGTACATCACTAGACATTGGAAGAGAATGAGGAACAGAGGTCACAGGAAGAGACAGGGAACAAAGCAGAGACAAAAAGTTTTGGGGCAAGAAAGTGTGGTTTGGCCAGAACAAGAAGTGTGCCAGCGCAAATAGGGAGCTATGGTACAGAAAAGTGAGGGATAAATTGAACCACTGGGAGAGTTAATGTCAAATTTTGCAGAGAATCCTGGAAACAGTGAAGTAAGAGGGCAGTGCAAGTGTAACAGTGAGAAGAAAAAGTACGTGTTGTGACATGAGCTCAGCCTAGGAGCACAAAGCCACCCCTCTCACCAGGCAGCTGTGCTGCATAGGCATCAAGCACTTGCATGAATTAACGGTACAAACACTGGAATGCATATTACAGCTTCCTTCCTTTTTCCCTCCCTAAGGTACCATAACTTCTTGGGTGGTGATTTTTATACTGCCAATAAATAGTGCTTTGAATCCTCTTCTCTACACTTTGACTACACGACCTTTCAAAGAAATGATTCATCAGGTTTGGTATAATTACAGACAAAGAAGATCTAAAAAAGGTAAAAGTGGTCAGAAAACATATGGTCCATCATTCATTTGGGTAGAAATGTGGCCAATGCATGAAATGACACCAAAGGTAATGAAGCCCATGCTTTGTACAGACTCTTCTGATGCTTCGGTGACCTCGCAGTCGACAAGAATAAATTAATACACGTAACTACATTTCGAATCTTCACGGTGACATCTCCACTGTTAGCTTCACATCTGTGGGCTTACGGCTTTACAGCAGAGAGGAAAAAAGAGGGAGGTATGGCACCTGGGCCCATGTGAATCAACGCAGGGAGAAGAGGGAGCAATGTATATGCCTGCTGGTAGAACTAACAAAATAACAATTTCACCATCTCGCAATAGTACCTGATATTTTGACAACTCATCTTAGACCAGAAGAAGTCATGTTGGTTTTTTCGTCTCAGAAGCCAGGAGCATGGAAAAAAAACCCCGCAAATTGTCATTTAAAACATCTAACCCAAAAGCAGGATGTTTCAAAATTATCTATTTTGAGGGACAAAAAAATACTATTTTCATTAAACTTTTTATTTAAATTCTCCATTTCAATGGCTGATATTTTTTTAAGAGTTACTTGGTTTCCTCATTAAGAATTTTTTCTCTCCTCAAAGTTTCTGACTAGGTCTATCCAGGCTATTAGGGAGCAACAGCCCTAAGAAAAGCATTTACATTTAATAATTAGACCAGTTTATTTGTCAAAGACAGTCAAGTGAAAATTTTAATCCTTTTAAAAATTTACAAACTTTTACCAATCTATCAGCCATTTCACTCATGTAAAAACAGTCCTGAAATTGTAATGATCATTCTAATTCAGGCAGAACCAGAACTATGGGAAGGAAAAATAAAAGGGATTTTCTCAACTGAGTGTCCCCAGCAGTAGCTGCTGGAAATTTCTCCCTTCAGGAGAGGATCCTTCCCTGAATGACTGGACTTGAGTATCCCAACATCTCAATGCTGCTCTCTTCCTCACTGGTTCTTCATGGGATACCATAAGTAGCTTCCCACAACTTGCAGACTTCAACAAATTTCAGTCTTAAGATGTCTGTCTCAGTGCATGGAATAATGGGAGCTGGCCATTTAGAAGACTATCAATCTTAATAGTTCTCATTTCAATCACCTTGTGCATCTGACATGATGCGTTAGTTAAAATGTTTTAAGGACTGCAACTATTCAGCACTTTTTGGAGCATTTTTCTACTTCCCAGTGTTACAAGGGTAAAAAAAGTTATCCCATCTGAAATAATCCTCTAGAGGCAGTTCCTTCGCATATACTTACTGAAGAGAACCTTTTACATTACGAATTGCTACAACTTCCCTTCTATTTTCAGTTCCATACTAACAGTCCAATGGCATAGAAGCCCACAAAGGTAAAAAGTACGCTGTGTTTTTGCATCGATGGTTAGAAGCATTTTAAAATGAAGTTAAAAGATACTTCCAGTGTTTGCACTTTATTTCCTAACAGTGTAAGAAGTAGAATTTAAAGAAGTGTGACACTTCACACTTCAGCTGTTTACAGAAGTTTGGATTAGCTTGAACACCGAGATTGTTAGGCATCTGGTTTCCACTACTGTATGTTTTGTTGAAATAAAAGATTATCTACTGAACAAAATGACTTATTTTTCAACATTTTGGGTTGTGGGGTTAAAAACAGCTAAGTGAAATCCTGCCATGGGGATTGCCTTTCACTGGGGCAATTAGAACTCAGTTCAACAGAACCTGTACACTCTGAGGGGCCAAGCCTTGTCAATGACCGTAACTGCTTCTGGTGAGATCTGGAAAGATGTCTGCCCTCACCATCACCTCTGTTTTTCACTCAACTTGATTATGGATATATTCAATGTCATATTTGTTTCTGTAAGTAACACAAGAATATTCATTTTGGATTTTTAGGAACATCTTTATTTCTAAGAAAACTACAGTTTGTCTTTTAAAAAGCCATTCTACCAGTAAAAATAAGGCTGACCAGGAAGTCACAGTAAAGCCATGTTCTCCTGCAGCCTGCCATTGCATTTCAGCATTACTCTTTTCACAGTGCTCTGGTAAAGGGCACAGGAATTTCAGTACCAGGTATTTATTACAGATTAGCAATCTTGCAGACCAAAAGGTTCTGTTAACAGTAAGCTCTAGACTAACTAGTAACTGCTTAAGACAAAGATAAAAAAAATAGGACCACATACTGAAAGACCTCTAACATGTTTCCTGAACAACACATTTCACAGATTCTTTTCCAACTGATGGAAGCCTCTACTTACAGTTCAAAATAACCCATCCTGTCAGCAAACAATGCTGTTAAACTTCTGTGAGGCAGAGATATATGGTCCACCATAAGGCACTTTATTACAACAAAGGATAGTGTAAATTTGTTTACAGTAATGAAGTGTAAAATTGTTTACAGGAATGAAACATCTTGAAAAATATCTGTAGCTTTATAGAAGCATACTGCAATACTGCTAAAAATAGTAAGGTTTGGGATATAGGGCTTACCTAAAGCTTGTAAACGAGCCACAGCTTGACATATTATCCCATCCTGAATACGAAGAAGTGTGCATAGAGGAAAACTGAAGTTACTTCAGCGAGTTTCTCTGGAGTTGGCAGCGTTTACACGGGTGACACCTCTCAAAAAGGAGGGCTGGCAACACCTCCTCGCAGGACACCACTTCCCCACCAGTAACGAGTTTTGAATGTACCACACATACTAATTTTGCATCCAACGCATAACTGAGAGGAGAAAAAAAAAGCGGCGGGGGGGGAGTATTTCAAGTGTGAGATCGCTTGAACTGCAACGGAGGAGTCTAGAAGTCAAAAGTGATTCCCTAAACAAAGTTATCCTGCTCGGTGACTTACATACAACACACATACGAGCCTCCGGGCTCACGGGGAGCTGAGGGAAAACGGAAATCCACGAGAACTCCC
>NW_009925587.1:393-9051 GCF_000696875.1 Nestor notabilis | reverse complement strand
CCAACCCAAACCAGTCTGGGATTCAATGATTAAATAGTTGTCACTAGTCTGGAAATCCAGAAATCCTGTGTATCTCTCTATTCAACTCTTACAGGAAAGCAGGTAAGCTTTTTGTTGTTATTTAGTTTGGTTTGGGGTTTATTTTCCAGGTTGGTTTTGTTTGTTTTGGATTTTTTTTAGGCATGGCCTGCAGTCACCCTGCAAAACTAGCCTCTTGACTGGAGAGAAACTGAACTATGCCTTTAAGTGTAGCTGTTTCTGAATGTCATGTTAATGCTTAGCTTGGGGGAATTCTGCTGCCTGTCTGCAGAAAATAATCTCCATTTATTAAAAGAAGTCAATGTTCTGAGATTAAATCGCAGTCCACAGAGGTTCATGCTGAGCTTGGCAATAACCCTTCCTCTGTGTCCCTCCGCTGACGCATTCCTTTCTCTGCTTCTGTCAGGTTTGCTGCTGCTGTGGACATGGGGGAGTACGGAGTCGCATTAGGCCAGCGTGTGGCCATCATCTGGGACAGCTCTTCGCCCATTGAAGCCCTGAAGGAGTTGGTGGATAAAATTCAGGCATTGGTGGGAGCTGATAATCGTGTGTCTGTGGAAAATGTCAACCAGCTGTCTCAGTGTAAGAATGAGCTTTATTTTCCCCCTTTGATTAAAGGGAGAGGGTGCTTCTGTTGTGTTAGCTGACATCTCTGGGGCCCTAAAACAAGAGGGATGTGGAGCTGTTGGAGCTAGTCCAGAGGAGGCCATGGAGATGCTGTGACAGCTGGAACAGCTCTGCTTGGAGACAGGCTGAGAGAGCTGGGCTTGTTCAGCCTGGAGGAGAGAAGGCTCCTTAAGGGGAGACCTTAGAGCAGCTCCAGTGCCTAAAGGGGCAACAAGAAATTTGAAGGGAGGCTTTGAACAACGGCTTGAAGGGATGGGACAAGGGGGAATGGCTTTAACCTGACAGAGGGGAATTAAGATGAGATCTTGGGAAAAAGTTCTTCCCTGTGAGGGTGCTGAGGCCCTGGCACACACTGCCCAGAGAAGTTGTGGCTGCCCCATCCCTGGCAGTGTTCAAGGCCAGGTTGGTTAGTGGAAGGTGTCCCGGCCCATGGCAGGCGGTTGGAACTGGATGAGCCTTAAACTTCCTTCCAACCCAAACCAGTCTGGGATTCTATTTTCTTCCCTCGTTTGTAAGTCAGTACTGAAAACAACGATACTGCTAATTCTTACCACCAGCAGTACAGCAAAGGAAGTGATACACCTTGGTCATGCTTCCTGTGGTGTCTTTAATCAGTTATTGGTGTTGTACACAAGCATGAGGGATGAGGAGGGAGGTGGAACCGATCTGTCAATCAAAGCTGTGTGTGTAAATGTGTAAAATTGTTCCATCTTCCCCTTTCTTTCTTTTCAGCAGCTCACAAGGAGTCCAGTTTTGATGTAATTCTCTCTGGCATGGTACCAGGCAGTACAGCACAGCACAGTGTGGAGGTGCTGGCAGAAATAGCTCGGATACTGAAGCCAGGGGGCTGTGTCCTCCTGAAAGAACTGGTGGTTACAGACTCAGGTGAGAGCATCCACATCAGCCTTGCTTTCATGGCAACATAGCAATTCTCATAAGGATTAGGCTGAAATGGGAAGGACAGGAACCCTGACTGATATTCAGAGATGTTCACTGTTTTGACACACTAACCTGAATAGCAAGGGGTTTATCCTATGTTGTAGCTGGTAGCCATCCAAGATATTTGCAGTCACTCTTCCCCTTCGAAAATCCTGGAGTGGTTTGGAAAGGATCTTAAAACTCATCCAGTTCCAGCCCCCTGCCGTGGACAGGGACACCTTCCACTAGAGCAGGTTGCTCCAAGCCCCATCTGAGCTGGCCTTGAACACTGCCAGGGATGGGGTGCTGATAGAAGTTGCTGATAGACTTGTTCCTAAACTGCCTTGAAAAGGCATTTGATATTAAATAGGTGCAGATGTTGCATTTCCAAGGAGTTTCTGAAGTGATTTTAAAAACACATGACAAATGCCAAGAGAGGCTGCCCCAGAAGCCAGCTGAGAAATAGGTATCCAGAAAAGTTACAAGTGTTTGGACTTAAGTTCTAAGAGTAAAACCAGAGTGTGTGCCAAGGGGGAGCACATGAGGAGGCGAACATGAGATTATTTCTCTGTCTTGTACTTGACCTGCATTCAACTTTGCTGGCATAGGAAGCTGGTTCAGGGTGGAAGTTGGATATAACACACCATGTGGTGAAAAGAGAAGCATCTGTGCTGATGACGTTTGCACTGGCACAATCTGCAGTGCTGAAAAGGGTGGTGTGAGTGGCAGCAGAAACACCTGCTTCAGGTTGGGAAAATTTGCCAATGTTTTGAAGCTGGCAGCTGCTCTGTGGTGTGAGTGGTACCTTAGGGGCAGGGTGGAACACTTCTGGGACACAACTAAGAATGTGCAGATCTGGAGGAAATGAGGTTTCTTTTTTCCATAGTCAGGCTGGAATTTGGTGGACTTGCAATAAACAGTAAGTGGGACTAATGAGATGAATAGATTCTGTTCAGCAAAATCCTGTGCCCCAGCAAATGAACCTGTAATGAGTTTCTGATTAAACAGTGAATGCATGAGAGCTTTTGCCTGCAAGAACAAGGCTCTTGACTGTTGCTTCTGAATGAAATGTTCATTCAGGAGTACAAGTTTTGAAAACCTCATGAGTTTTAATATGTAAAAATGTTTTAGGGGAATGTTGTTGTTTGGGTTTTGGAGTGAGGTTTTTCTTCTTTTTTTGATGAGTGTTAATTGGGTTAAGGAAGGTTTGGACATACATAGAACAGATCTGGAGCTAGAACAGCTTTGTCACCCCAGGCTGTTATTTTAATGAACAAGCTGCTTACATTCTTTCTGGTTTGCTTGTGCTGTCAACCAGAAGAGGCCCACTTTTAAAGCACAGATTTTGCTTGAGCAGTTCCTTCTTAAAGCTCTTGCTCTTCCAGGTTTCTCAGTGACCTCTATTCTTGTTCTTTCCTTCTCCTACTTCTTGCTTTTGTGTCTTCTAGGAAACAACAGCAGAATCAAGACAGCAGCCAAACTCCTCACAGCTCTGACTCTCTCTGGGTTGGTGGAAGTGAAGGAGGTATGTATGTATTGACCACTTCCAGAAACTCCCTCGTGATGTAGGTAGTGATTCCTGGGGACTTGCTTGGTGACAAGGTGTTTAGCTACCCTGTTTTACTGTAAATGTGCTTGGGCACTGCCTTCCCCAGACATTAGTTGCAGCAAAGGTAGTGGTTTTCTTTAGGACTGAAAATACTGATCATCTGTGTTCACTGGGATGCTGGGCTGGGGCTTCTGCAATGTGGTAACCTAAAATCTTACATTGCAGCTGCAAAAAGAAGCATTGACCCCAGAGGAGGCTCAGTCGGTCCAAGAGCATTTGGGTTACCAAGGCAATGACCTTCTCATTGTTCAGATAGAAGGCAAGAAGCCCAATTTTGAAGTGGGATCCTCAAGTCAGCTCAAACTTTCCTTTGCCAAGAAACCTGGTGCTTCAGGTAAGGAGTGGTGCATGTTACATGTCTGATTGCCTGCAAGCACACCTTGGAAGAGGGAGACAGCTCACCCCAGGAGTGCTACAGTAAAACCTGTGAAGTGGGGCTTTCTGTAGTTGTTTGAACTATATTTTGGGAGTAGATAGGTCAAAGGCTGGAGTAATTACTATTATTTCCTTTGTTTTGGCTCCAGGAAAGCCCTCTGTGGACCCAGCCACTGCCAAGCTGTGGATGCTCTCTGCCAACGATATGAATGATGAAGAGATGGTTGGTACCTGGTGTGGTTTGTGAGGCTTTGCTGCTGTTCCTTCTTTCTCCTCTTCTTTCCTATTCTAAATAGTTTCAGTCATGCCTTTTAGGCAGCTTTACAATTTACGAGGTAGAAAAGCATCCCTAGGGCAAAATACCTCATATGTGAGGTCTTGAGAGCCCAGAGGCACTGTGAGGGTGGAGGGGAGACACAAGTAAGGGGCACAGCTGCAACACTTTAATGTTAGTGCTGCAGATAGCAACATTTCTTTGGACATAGTACAACAATGGCATTCCCTACTGACAAATGGGTTTCCTGCATGTTCTCTTTCATGGTGTTTTCAGGATCTTTTGGACTCTGATGAGCTGTTGGATTCAGAGGATTTGAAAAAGCCAAATCCATCGTCCCTCAGAGCTCTGTCCTGCAAAGAAATGGGCAAGAAGAAAGCCTGCAAGAACTGGTCAGTGCTGGAATTAGCATATTGGTGAACCTTTCAACTGTAACATTAAACCCTTAGAGCTGGATGGGTTTTAAAAAGATTGTGGGCAATTTGCTGTTCTTCAGAGCATAATTCTCTTGGTTCATGTCCTTTCTCAACTATTTGAATGTAAATCCAAATGCAGTGAGAATTGACTAGCTGCCTCAAAGCTGCTACAAATCAACAGCCTTCCTGAGGGTGGCTATGCAGTTTGTGCAGCCTTGACTAAAACCCTGGTTTCTCAGATCAGAAGGAAAAAGAGCACACATACAAATGCCATAGAGTCATTTCCCACTTGGTTTAAAGGTGAGGAGTGTGCTTCAACACTTCTTATACAAACTGTAGTGTTCAGGAACAAAGTGAAGAGCAGGAGAGTCCCAGTGTTGTGTGACAACTGTTGCGTGTAGTAGGGCTGGAAGGTGTGTTGGTGACTCACAACCTTTAAACAGAAAGGTGCAGGTGACTTCTTTATTTTACTACAGCACATGTGGCCTGGCTGAGGAACTGGAACAGGAGAAGAAGAGCTCACAGCCCAAATCTGCCTGTGGAAATGTAAGTAGTCATTTTTGTTTCTATGCTTTGCAGGGCATGATCTCTAAGAACTGTGTTATCTAGTGAGTGCTCCCTAGGCTAGTGTACCGCTCTTGTGCTGCTTCTGCCATTGCCCACACACTCTGCATCACAGCGCCTGTCTCTGTGGGAGTCAGAGTGAACAGTGAACCTTCACCTCACAGGGCGCTCTCACAGGGCAGGTCACCTTACATGAGGGAGCCCAAGGGGATTTGGGGGCTGCCCCAGCCCAGCACACAGCCATGTCTGGGCACTGGCTGGGGAGAAGCTCGCACAATGCCCTGCACAGCTCTGCTAACCAGACGTGCCTTGGGAAGAGGGTAGAAGGGAAGTGTTTTCTGTGCTGACATGCTGAGGAGTACATCATCTCTTAAGCTGGAAAAACCATATCCCATGGGAAGAGAACTGAAAGTTGCTGCTGGTTACAGAAGGTGTTTTTCTTTATCTTGGCAGTGCTACCTGGGGGATGCGTTCCGCTGTGCCAGCTGCCCTTACCTGGGGATGCCAGCCTTCAAGCCTGGGGAGAAGATCCTCCTGAAAGAGAACCAGCTGCATGATGCCTAACCAAGATATCTCTGGATGTCCCATGTAGGCTTCCCCTGCATTTTCATCAGTCTGAGGTTCTTCCTGCAGTCCTCCTTATCCTCTCAAACTCATGCTCTCCAGCCAATACTTCTTGTGGGAAAGACACTGTCGGCACTGACACTGCTGTGAGCTCATCACTTGTAATCAGCCTTGGGATACCTTGATAATCTTCGGTGACAAGTGGCCTCATATGTACTAGACTTCAGCATGTAATGCTTCGTTTTAGCTGGGTTGACTTGATATTGGGACACTGGCCATCACAGCATGTCCCACCAGCAAAGTGTCAGGTTGACCTTGTGTGTGTGTGGCAGGACTGTACTTCCCCATGCCTATGTTGTACAGCTTTAATTTGTCCTGATATTCCCTGATGAATCAGCAGTTCTGGCTCACTCTGAGGGTGACACTGGGCTCCTGCTCTCTTTGAAATGTGAGCCTGCAGTTCCTTGCCACTTGAAGGTGGCTCAGCAGCTCATTGAGCAGCAGGTGCTGTGAGCAGCCTGTGTGAACTCCTTGGTGAAATCTGGCAGGCATGATGAATTTCAAAGTGTTTTGAGAGCTTGATCCCACCTATTTACATCAAAATGACAAAGGCTTAGTCCCACTGAGAAAAGTCCAGCTCTTAAGGCAGGGAGCAAATAAAACAACATCTGCCTGGTCCTCCCACACCTTTCTGTCCAATAAACTGATAACACAAAGGCAATCTGAGCCTGCTGCCTCTCTCTGTGGCTACCAAGTCAAGTTACCTGCAGTGTCCAATAGGTAAGAACACAGCACTAATTAACTTCTAGACCACCTGCTCTCACACAACAAGATACTGAGGACTCTTTATTTGTGTGATCAGTGAAGCACCCATGAGGTGCAGGGTGAGGAGCTGCTTGTTCTGGGCTGCTCACCCAGGGTGGGAGAGGAGGAAAACCCTATGCTGGTGTCTCTGGGGTATTGCTTTGTTGGGAGCTCTTGCTCTATGGGATGCAAGCGCTTCTTGTGCTACCTGAATTACACACTGAACTCGAGAGGGAGGTGGGATGAAAGGCTATGCTGTTCTTGAAACAAAAGTGACTGATAATGAAGTGTTTGTTTTCAGACTAGTGGTCAGGGCATTCCAAGTGTGCCTTTTAGTCAGCCTCTCAGTGAGTTCTGGAACTGTTTAAATGTTGATTGGTTCTTGGAGTTCTCCATAAACTGTTCCACTGAAAACATGACTCCAATACACGATGCTCACTGGGAAGAACAGAAGCAAGCTGCCCAGGTTAACTTTTTTACTCAATCTAGATTTCAGAAAGAAGCTTTCTCCTGGTTGAGTAAGGAGAAAGCTTGCAGGGAGAGAAGGGAGGGAGCCCTTGAGGTGTGCAAAGCACCCAATGTGGCTATAGGGGCAGATGCTGTGGTGTGAGCTGTGTAGTACTTACCTGGGAGCTGGGGGAAATACAGGGGACTGGAGGCAGCAGACCCTTCCTCACCCTCCTTCGTCTGTCATCAGAACACCTGCCAAGGAGACATGAATCTTGTGATAACCCTGTCCAACAAACCTGTTAGTGCTCCTACCTTGTGATCTAAAGAAATGAGTAAAAGCCTCTGTGCACCTATGACCTTTGGGGGTTTACTGCCTTTTTTTCAGCCTTCCTGATAGCAGAAGATTGGATCTCTGCAAGTCTCCGTGTGAGAAGTCCCTGATAATGGCAGCCCTTAACCTGAACTCCACTTTGAGAAGTAAATAAGAGGGAAGGAGGCAGCAGCAGAAGCTTTTGTTTTACAGCGATTCACTCTGCTGCAATTTAAATAAGATGGAAACACTTTCAGATACTGCTGAGTTCAGTTGATGAAGGTTAAGTCTGTATAATCTTGCTTTAAACGGTGTTACTTGCTCTACAAGAGGCCTTCAAAGGGTCAGTGTTGGGTAGTGGAGCATCACCTGGGGGGAATATGCTTCTATCAGGCTGGTTTTGAGGAATATCTTAGAGGATCATGGAATCCCAGGTTGGAAGGGATCTCAGGGATCATCTGGTTCAACCTTCCTAGGCAAAGCATGATCTAGACTAGATGGGTTCACACTCTGTCCTGCCAAATCTACAGTGTCCAGTGTTGGGGAATCCACCACTTCCCTGGGGAGATTATTCCAGTGGCCGATGGTTCTCATTGTGAAACATTTTCCTCTTGTGTCCAGTTGGAATCTCCCCAGGAGTAACTTGTGCCCATCACCCCTTGTCTTTTTCATGGGACTCCCTGTAAAAAGGGGGTCTCCATCTTTGTGGTCACCTTTAAATATTGGCACGGGGGAATAAGGTCTCCCCTGAGCCTTCTCTTCTATAGGCTGAACCAACCTAGCTCTTCCAGCCTTTCCTCACATGCTGCCCTGTCCTTGGATCATCCTTGTGGCTCTTCTCTGGATGTTCTCCAGCCTGTCCACACCTTTTTTATACAGTGGGGACCAGAACTGAGCACAACATTCCATGTGTGGCCTGACAAATGTTGAGCAGAGTGGGACAATGACATCTTTATCTCTGCTGGTAAGGCCCTTGTTGATGTTCCCCAGCACCCTGTTGCCTTTCTCTACCGCAGCCACTCACTGTTCACTCCTATGGAGCTTGTGACCCTCAGAACCAACAAGTCCCTTTCCCCAGCACTGCTCCCAGCTGGGCAGGAGGATGTGAAAAACTGCATTGAAAGCCTTGAAAAATCCAAGTGGACAATGTCCACCGCTTGTGCCACGTCAGCTAAGCAGGTGACTTTGTCATAGAAGGTGCTTGGGTTTGTCAAGCACAATTTGCCCCTAGTGAATCCTTTTAGCCCCTTCTCTCATCTGCCACACCCTCCACCACCCTACTGGTCCTCCCTCCTTCTTCCACTCCTAGTCCTTAGGTCTGGCCATCCACCCTGCACCCAGGAAGGTGGCATTTGACCCTAGAGGGTGAGCAAGTTGAGGCTGTGCCTAGGATAGAACTGAATATTTCAGTTGGAAGGGACCTACAGTGATCAGCTGATCCAACTGCCTGACCACTTCAGGGCTGACCAAAAGTTAAAGCATGTTATTAAGGGCATGGTCCAAATGCCTCTTCAACACTAACAGGCCTGGGCTTTGACCACCTTTCCAGGAATCCTGTGCCAGGGTTTGACTGGCCTGTTGGTAAAGAAATGCTCCCTTAATGTCTAGTATAAACCTCTCCTGATGCAGCTTTGAACCATTCAGGGAATCTCAGACTGGTTTGGGTTGGAAGGGACCTTTAAAGCTCATCCAGTTCCAACCCCCTGCC
>NW_009925587.1:0-216 GCF_000696875.1 Nestor notabilis | reverse complement strand
ACAGGGTAAAGCCATTCCCCCTTGTCCTGTCTCTACACTGGGAAGTTCAGCGGAGGACCATGTAGGAACCAGGCTGGCAGTGACTGCGGCACTAAGGACTTGTCCACCAGCACCCAAAACCACCATCATGGTGGGTGTGAAGCTTGGGGACCACATCAGGCAGCAACTCCTGGGGAGCTGCAGAAACCTCCTGTCCTGGGTTCAGCTACAGCAGTC
>NW_009925586.1:672-2002 GCF_000696875.1 Nestor notabilis | reverse complement strand
ACGTATATATATTCATATATATAAATATATGTGAGTGTGTACAGGGGGACGGTGCCCTGAGCACCCTCTCATCAGGCCGTAAAAGCGCGCAGAGATGACGGTGCGCACCCACGTGTGTCGGGGAAGGGGGGATATGCTGCTTGTATGTCCGGGATGGAAATGCACACAAAATCTTTGTGAGAGCTCGGGAGACAGCATTTGCTCACTAACCTACACTGTCTTTTTTGGGTTTTTTTCCATCTCTTTTGCCGAAAACTGGAAATAATTAAATCCTTTAAAGGTTTACTTTTGAAACCGTGGCTGGAGTAAACTATGATTCAGGTGTAAATAATTACCAAAGTCATGAAAGCGACAACTGCTACATGTGGTTTATTCATTGCTTTCTTTCTCTCACTCTTTTTTTTTTTTTTAATCGTTTGATCATTTTAATCCTTAATGTTTGCCAAATTCACTTATTTGTAATTTACTAAACTTTATCGTCTCTACCAGGATAGGGATGTTGTAAATTAGTTTCCAGACCTGTTCTGCCCTGTCTCGGTGGAGAAGCCTGGCTGGAACAAACTGGATGCTCCTCAAGAAGGGATAACTCTATTACCCCGGTATTTGGAAAAGCTTTCCATATTAGATTAGATAAATTAGAACTGAATAAAAGATGCTTCCCTTTTCATAAACGCTACCAGACCTACTCGATTTTAGACTCTGGAGAAGAAATGAGCTATTGAAGAAAAAATATTGTTCAAACACAATAGATCCATGCCCAAATGAAAGCATTCCCTGGGGTAAGACAAGCAAGATTTGGCCCAAGAGCACGAAAATAGAAGTATCCATTAAGAGAAAATCTTGGAGAAATAGGAGAAACGTGGATGTATAATACACACCATATAAACAAAAACCCAGGATTGATATAATACGCGTTTTCTTCGGCCTGCACCTACTTCTTTCTTTCCCCTTACACTACAATTTCAACCCGTTTGTCTCTTCAGAAAGCCACGGTGGAAAAAGGCAGAGAAAAAAACTTTTTTCTTGCGTGTGTCCTCTTTTAAAACTTTTTGCATAGTAAGACACCACTTGAACATGTTCTGGTGTTGTAAAAGTGTTTTTTATCAGGCTGTAAATTACTGCCTCTCTGACAGAGCAGCCGGAAATGTAAATCACACCGTAGAGCTGAAGTTATGAAAAAGTTTGTTCCCCTTTCTGTGTCCCAAGAAGATCGTGGAGCTGCTGGATTGCTGGATTGGGAAGGGAGGGGGGAGGCTTGTTTACTATTTTCCTGCTCCACCAAACTGTTGGCTCCACGGTGCCTGGGACTTTGATGAGAAAGAATGGACAA
>NW_009925586.1:0-581 GCF_000696875.1 Nestor notabilis | reverse complement strand
GGGGGGTGCAAAATTTTTTTTTCTTAAAAAAAAAGGGTTTTTTTTTTTTTTTTTTTTTTTTTTTTTTTTTTTTTTTTTTGGAGAAGGAAATAGAGAGGGGGAGGGGGCTGGGCGACCTGTTGAATTAAAGCCTTTCAATTCATCTGGGGAAAGAAAGAGGGTTAGTAGGAACCGTTTCCAACAGGCATGAGCAAAATCAGGTTGTATCCATTCAGAGGAAAGTGATGGGGAAAGCTATCACGCCAGACACCCCGCCGGGAGCACCAGGCCTCCCCCCGGCCGTACGAAGTGTTCTGGGGACTCATCCGCAGACCCCCCGCCGGGAGCACCAGGCCTCCCCCCGGCCGTACGAAGTGTTCTGGGGACTCATCCGCCAGCAGGAGACCTCGCTGGTGCCAGACATTGCATGTGCGTTGCTGCTCTGAGGTGAGGAGCAGAGGGCCCCTCCCGCAACAAGCCCTTAAGCATCACCCACTGGTGTGGAGCCGGAGAAGGGCTCCAGGAGGAGAAACCCCAGCCCCTTGGCCTCTTATTTCGGCACTCGGGGGGGGCGAATATTTTCCACGGATGATGGGGGAAGG
>NW_009925585.1:13126-22420 GCF_000696875.1 Nestor notabilis | reverse complement strand
TTTTTTTGCAACTCTCCACACTAAACTGCGCAATACTGTGGGGGAGAAGCCATTACTAAACTATATGCTGCAGAACGATGTAGCAAGTAATTAATTCCCAGCAGCCTGCCGGGACATCTGCTAGCAATAATCACTATTGATTTAAAGCTTTATTTAGCCTTTATCTATATCCTAGTAGAGTATAAGGTCTTGCCACATTTTATTGACATTTTTATTAGTTGAGTTTGACTGAGAACCGTTGCTGTTGTTGGGGTTTTTTTGTTTCCCCTCCTCCCCCAATATTAAACTGTGAAATTTATAATGTGTTTAAACTATGGGTGAATCGTAGGCTTTAGTTTGCATGTTCAGCTAATTTGTCTCTATATGATTTTTGTTTGAATCTTTTTATTTTGGTTTTTTTTTTTTTGTTTTTTTGTTTGTTTGTTTTTTTCCTCTCTCAGGGCTTTTACAAATAACAAAAAAAGAAAAAAAAAGAAAAAAAAAAGGATCTTCTGAAATTCTTTTGCCTGAGTTGCAATGGACTTCTTGACATTGAGAGATTCAATCACTACATTGAGCACTTGACTGTGAAAGCGCAAAAAAAAAGATAAAAAAAAAAAATAAAGGAAAAAAGACAAAAAAAAAAGAGAACTTTGTTTGAGGCTGTTGTGAAATAACTTTCGGGGGCTACGTGACAGTCTGATTCCATTTTCAGAATGATTCGTCACCTTCTCTCTCCTCTCTGTGTGTCTCCTTTCTCTCTCCTCTCTCTCTCCACGAAGGAAGTTTAATCCTAGTGATTTCATCCCATGCAGGAAACAGTAATAAATGTGTAGAATTCATATTTTTCTAAAGGGAACTTAAACTGCTGCTACGAATTGTGTACAAGACTGGTTTATGCCACATGAACAGAGAATCACACATTTGTTTTGGTACTTTTATTCCTCTTTTTATTCAGTTGTACAGTACTTCCAAATTCAAAATAAAAAGTAAAACTTGTTCTGTATCAAACCATCTAAGCAATAAAATGTTATATTTAAAAATTATAGGTTACAAAATGGACGTGGCTCTTCTTGTGGGTTTGTTGTAACTTGCTTTGAGACTTCGTTGCTAGAGGACAGCGCACAGAGCTTGTCCGTGCAGATAGCATCCCAGTTTCTCTTCCTAAGGCTGCACCGAGTTTGAATTGGGGATGATCAGAATACTTGGAAAATGCACATTCACTTTGACCCCCATTTTGTGGTAGTCATCCCCCTTTGAAACGGTGCTTTTCTCTTGGTGCAGGTCCTTAATGTAGCAACCAGCAGGAAAGTGTTCTGGTGCTGGTTTTCCTGCCCAGGCATTGGGTCAGGATTCTCTTTCCTTGAGCCCCGTGATCACAGAAGTGATCGTCCTTCCAGCTCTGTGTGGTGATGAACAGTGTTACCAGTCATTTTCTGTGTAAATTAAGTAGGTTTCTGCCAGCTTAGTTTTCTTCTTGCATGAATGTGTGTGGATGTGAAATCTTCACAATGTATTCAAGAGCCACATGCAGGTGTCAAAAAAAGAGAGAAATCCTTTATTTCAGCTCGTCGGAGCTGCCTTAGCTGCATTTCATATGCTTTCCTATAAATTAAACACATTTCACAGGACGGTGAGCCCAAGATTCATCTGGGTTGTGTATCCAGCTCTGGAGGCCACGGAATTGCAGCGAAGCTGAAGCATCCGCATCTTCCTAAGTCCTGGTGGGGTGGTTCTTTCTGGTAGAGAAGTGAACCAGATCCAGAATCAGAGGCATACCCAGGGAGTAAGGGCTGCTGATGCTGCTTTCCTCACTCCAGCCTCTTGGACCTTCATGACACAGGTTACAATTGCCCACAGCACTTTCTCTGGTGAGGATCTGTTCCCTCACCACCAAGCAGAGACAGGTTAAAAGCAAAGCAGCCAGCCAGCTCTGCCCCAAACCGAGGGTGTCTGATGAAGCGGGGCTCAGTGAACGATCTCTGTGGGCTGAAGGGCTGGAAACAGGATTTCTGAGGGAGGAAACCTGCAGAAAATCACTTTCTTCCCTCTCCCACCCCGTGGCCTTAGAAATCTCCCCTCCTCCTGCGAGACGGATGGGAAACTTGCATCTGAAGTGTGCGTGGACCTGCCATGAGGTGTAGAACCAAATGGGATGCGTTTATGTGACTAGGAAGTGATGGTGACTGATTACTTACAAAATAGATGAGTTAGCACTTGGCCATGGCAGGGTGTAACCAGTGTCCCCAGCCCTTTGCTCTTTCTACCTCAATTTAACCGTGACCATTCCTGAGTTGGGAATTTCCCTTCTGCTCTTGCCTTTGACAGGGTAACATCCTGCAGCCCAGCTGAACTTTGCGCCGTGTTGGCATTTCCCTCTTCCTCCTCGTGCCTCCGTTCCTCCCCACATAGAGCTGGCCTGAAACATCAGGTTAGCAGCGGGATGGGGAGGTCGTGGTGGTGCCTCCCTGTGTCACCTCCCACCTTGCTGCTTCCTTGCCTCACTCCCTAAAGTTTCTTAACCATCCTTTCAAGGTGAAGCTGCAGGTTAGCTCTTGCCATGGGTGGAGAGAGTGGCACAGACCTGTGCTGTGCATCTGTCTCACAACAGTGCCTCAGGTGTGGAGTCACCCCAGAGCATTAAGGTTTGGGGAAGACCTAAGTCCTCGCACCAGGAAGGTGTTTGTTTCCAGAAGTGTGGAGTATGAACCTATGGCCCAAGAGGATGGGCAGGAGGAGCGCTGGTTTGAGGTAGCACACTTGGGTGAAAACTGGCTGTCCCAAAGCAGGATGCAGAGCCCAGCTGGAGCATCTTTTGCATTTTTACTGCTACTGACATGCAAAGGGGTAAAGAGAAAGGAATAGAAGTGTTTATCTCCTGTTACCCAGCTGTCACAAAGTACCCAGCATTTGAGGGATGGGAGGGCTGTATAATGATTTGCTATAATACTATTAACACAGTGTTTTGCCCTGTTGTGTTGCAAAAAGTCTTTCTCAAAATCGGGTCATGATTCTACTAGCAAAGGTGACAAGTTTGCTTGTGACCTTTCTTTCTTGACCATAAGCCTCCCGTTTAAGGAATGCCTTTCTTTAAGCATCTCTGTAGAGTTATGAGGAGATTGAAAATGTCACTTCTGGAAACCCTGGGGCTTGGGACTATCTGCAAAAGGGAGATGCCAGACCCCAGCGTGGAATAACTGGCACCTTACGTACATCAAACAGTCTGGGAGGCACCGTCTTTTATCATCCGCTCTGACAATGCAGAAAAGGCAAGGCTGGAGGAGCGCATCGGGCTGTTCCATCAGGATATCTCTAACTGCTGGGCTGTAGGAAGATGGACCCCACCGGCACTTCCCAGACATGTGTACCTGAGCAGCCGACACCAGGAGGGAAAGTGAGTGAAACCTGTACAGCACAGCAGTGCCCGCTGGTGACGTGGGTCACTCGAGCTCTCCAGTCTAGGACCTGCGTCAAGTACTTTCCCCCTCTGGATCCTTTCCCCTCGGCCATGCAGGGCAGAGGCTTGCTGCACCCGAATGGCCTCTAAGGAAGATGCTGGGTTTTGCTCTCCAACCTGTTCAAATAAGGGAACAGACACTTTCTGACTCTGAGGACTTTGAAAACCTCCTTCAGGCCAGAGCGGAGCTGAATGTTTCACACAACCCAGCCCAAGGTTTGGGGAAATACCCCTGAAGTGACGGGAGGTTCAGCACAGCCCGGCTTCCTGAGGGTACCCGGTCACACTCTGCTCCCCTGGTTTTGCAGCAGGAAAGGTGCTTTGTTCATGCAGCCCCCTCCAGAGCCTGAAGCGTGTCCTGCACACGCAGGGACCTGCACGTTCGGTGCTCTCGGCCTTTCTCAACTTGGCCTCGCTGGTGCCTGCCCTGCTCTCCTCAGCTGAGGATTGCGCTGTTGGGAACGCAGCATTAGCTGATTCAACCCCTATTCACCCGAAAGGATGATTTATACCAGGTAAGCACAAGGTATTTCTCTATGTGCTGGGGGGTGGTGACTGATGCTGGTGGTGTGCGCCCTTGGCCCTGTGGAATGTTATGGACTCCTTCGCACTGTGTTGTGCACGTTTGCTTGGGACTTGCTGGAGGAAGGGGGAGAGGAGGGCGTGGGGAAGAATCACTTGGTGGTTTAGGATCTCTCACCAGCTGCCTCTCTTCCAGGGGCAAAGGCTGCAAGAGCATCCCTATGTGTTAAGAGGCCTCATCAGTGCCTTCACCTGGGCAATGAGGTCTATGTAAAGCAAAGCGGAGAAGGAAGAGAAGGATGTGGATGAGACCAGCATTGTATCTGTGTGCTGCTAAAGCAGCAACAGTTCTGCATCATAAAAATATATTCATTGAGCTGTTTTTCTAGAAGGATCCCTCTTTCTTTCTTCTTTCCCCCAAGGAATTAAGTGGATTCACGCCTGGGGCAAAGATGAGGAAAGTTACTTGGTCTGCTTGAAGACACAGGCTCATGGCATGTTATTGCACAGAATGGGAGAGTTAAAGATACAGGAACATCTACCTTGCTGTTGCTGGCCGTCTCAGGTAAGCGGCATATTATCTGCATGCATGTGTTAATGCAGTGCCTGACAGTGGAAAAAACTGATGGAATTCTCTAGGGAAATTAAAACCTTCAGAGTCTTTCTAAGTAAGGGGGGCTAAGAAGCATTCAAGCCTTCATTCCAGGATGCATCTGAAATAGCCCTGTAGAGCTGAAACTAAGTAAAGATGGAGTCGAGAAGCACTGCTGAGGCTTTCCAGAGACTCCACTACTGCCTCCTGCTTTCAGCTCAGCCTAAAAAAACCCACAGTCACAGGAAGCAGCTTTTTCATATGTTAAATACCAGCAAGTGGGAAGAGTTCTCTGGCTCACTGAGCCCCACTGTGTAATGCGGTAGAAAACCTCGCAGCAGTCCTTGGGAGTAGTAGGAACTGAAAATAGCTTTCTCCTTCACTGTGCTGCTTGTTTATTTCTCCTGTGCCAGATTTGTCTCGTCTGGCAGGGAAAACTGCCAGGAGTGTATGAGGAAACTGGACGACGGGCATTTGGAATACACTGTTGTGAAAGCATCTGAACTTCGCTGGGGCCTTTCAGCAAAGGGCCGTGAGGCAGTTTACAAACACCAGTTAACACGAGGCTGTAAATAAGAGCAGTCTGCTGGGGAAAAGGCTTTTCATCATGGAAGGCCTGATCTCTTTTCATACTGCCAGAGGCAGAGGTTAACGCAGTAAAGGCCAGCTGTGCTGTGGGCTCACTTCCCACCGGCAGTTTTTAGCCTGTAACCACACAGGGCACGTGGCCGAGGTGCTCATATAAACGTGCAAAGGTTTGGATGGAATGTCAGCGAGAGGGGTCGGTGGCTCTACTGCAGCGTGTGTCCCCCGCAGCTGGGCTGTGAGGAGCAGCAGGACGTAGGTTTGGGATGGAAAGGACCTTAAGATCATCTAGTTCCAACCCCCTGCCACAGGCAGGGACACCACACACTAGACCCTGCCGCCCAAGACTGTCCAGCCTGGCCTTGAAACCTGCCCGGGATTCACCACTTCCTCGGGCAGCCTGTGCCAGTGCCTCAGCACCCTCTTTGCAGCAAGTCTGTAAATAAAATGGTCTTCCATGAGCGTGTGTGCACACAGGGCTGGCAGCCCCTGCCCTCAGACAGGGAGTGGGCACAGGAATGAGTTCAGTCACATCTGGGTAACTGAAGCAATCTCTGTGTTAACCTTCCCTCCCATCTCCTGCTATCTGATTGTACAGAGTGACAACGGCTTAGATTTGCAACTATGTTTGTTGTTTCAAACAAGCAGCATCTGACTTCTAATGAATCCGCACCCAAAAGAAGTATTTGCATTTTATTTTAGGGCCATGGCAGTGCTAGTTGTGAGATGTAGCCTTGCTTTCACCAATAAATATTTCTCCCAAGTATATGCAACTCAAGCTTTTCCATGTGACCTGTGCCTGGGAATGGAAAAGTGGGTAAAACCTGGCTGTAAAAATAAAACCCGCCACCTTTTTCGTTACCACTTTCCTCTGTTTCTACTGAAGCATATCCCTGCTTGGTACATAGGGCTTCCAGGCAGTGGCTGGGGAGGAGGAAGAACATGGGAGGGCATGTGCTAAGCGGGATACGATACTTGTGCATTTGCCCACATCATTGCCAATAAATCCCTTTTTGGTGGCAGGATACTTAACACCATATCATCACCGCCTTTGAGATGTTTATACGTGTGAGGCTTCACGGTTACATACATCAGGTCCATTGTACTCCACAGCTGGAGAAAATCAAAGCATTGAGCTGCCTGTGTGTACGCAGCAACCTGTGAAACACCTGCACCACAACACAGCGAGTCTGATTTTTGATCTCCTGTCTAGATGTTTATCTGCCAGGATCTTGTGGAGTTGAAACCACCAGACATCGCAGCGCACCTACCGGAAACCCAGCATTAGCACTGGGCTGGTCAGAAAAGCTTCCTGGGGCTATAGGTAAGGGAGAGGAAGGGACCTGGAGTACTGAGCAATCTGCGCACCTCATGGCAATGCATTTTGGCACAGGATACAGAGCCACGTGCTGCTTTTAACGCATTTAGTTATTGCTCTTTGGTGAATGCACATCTCGAACGGTTCTGAAACTTTTTCCGGACCAAAATATTCTTAAGCAGGTGTTTTACAGCTACTAATAAAAAAAGGTACTGATTTTGAACAACACTTAATTAAAAGTGCTAGCAGCTCCTCCCAGGGATGTTCTGCAGTTTATCAACAGGTCCTTGGTGGCCTGTGTTTATTACCACTGCAGTGAATCAGTGCCACCTGTTTTGGTGCAGTTCTACAAATTCAGCCGAATAGCAATGATGGAGCGATGGCCCTTGGGGAGCCTCACTAAAGGAAAAATGAGGTAAGCACACGGAGCGCTGCACCTAACTGAAGGACCAGCAAATGACACCCAGTGAGACACTTTTAATGGGGGCAGTTCAGTCTCAGTGGGACTCAGAGGGAACTTCTTGCCCTGTACAAACATGGAGCAACACCACTGAGTGGAGCCAGTGACGGTTCTGGCTGTATGACTGCAACTGATGCCTCACACGTGGTCCTCATCATGCCTTTCAGTTGGGAGAGTGAGTGGCAACAGGATACTGCAGTAGCACAGCCTGTCGCACTAACAGTACATTGGAAAGGAGACAGTCCCTGGGTAGTGTGGTTATTAAAGCACAAGCTAAATTGCTTCATACATTTAGTTGAGTTTTTTTCTCTCTGAAAGGCTGCCTTTCCTGTGGTGCCTGAGAGCAAGACATGCTACGTAGTTTTCAGCTTGCTTATAGTAGCAACCAGTTAGGACTACTTGGGCAAAATGTCATTTCCAGGTGTGAGAAATACCTCTGCTCTCTATGAATGAACCACTAGTACCACCAACCAAGCATTAACTAAGTCTTAAACAGTGGCTCTAAGGAAAATGTAACACATTTCCTAATCAAGTTTGTTAGGGTATTTACACTTGCTTCTAATTATAACCTGTTTTTTTGGTGGCAATGCTTGCCATACTGTATGTGGTAGTCACCAGATGCTATTTAAATCCTAGCTCTTCCTTTCCAATGGAAACCTGCAATAGGGTATTTTAAGACTTTGCTCCTTTCTGTGTAGACTCCTGCTACAGAAAGGTTTGTTCTGTCTCTTTTGAAAACCTACTGGTGGACGTGCCAGCTGAAGCTGGCCCCGAGCATGGTCCTGCACACTGCTCACTTTGTAGTGCTGTGGATCCAGGCTTATATGAGGAAGTATGTACACTTCAGGGTTCTGGATGGACAGGAATGTTTGATTCGGCTTCCATGGAAAAAATACTCCAGATACTGTAAATACTCCTAACCGAGATACAGCAAAGAATGATTAAGAAAAGCCAGATGTGCCTGCTCTGGCCCATCTATGGTGCTGCCCTTTGAGACTGGACTGAAGCTCTCCTGTGCCTGTTAAAATGAGCAGCTGTCACTGGCTTGGGCGAGCCCTCAGCTGGCAGCTTTCGGTATTGCTGGCTATAGTAATTCCATCTAGGGAACCCAGTGTTGTATTTTATCTTCAGGCTAAATGGTTTAGTCACACATGCTTCACATACAGCTTCATCTGAATGAAAATGTACTGCCTCATTCCACCCAGGCCCTGCAAGGAAGGGCTGTATCTGTTTTACTAGAACTCTAAATGAGGTTCTCTTGAGAATTCCTCTTGTTCAGCTGCTTGCGTGGCTATGTACAGCTAACTCAAAGTATTCTTTTCGCTGTGTTGAAGAGCCAGCTCTTAAGTTAAAGTTTCATGATGTCAGTTTAAGTGGTACAAGGAAAACTGAGTTAAGGCAGGACAAACTGTGGTTTCCATGTAAGCTGAACGGACCCAAAGTGATGAGGCAAGGTGGGTTAAGTTTTCAGTTTTCCCTCACCAGTTAAGAGGCTGGACTGTTGTAATGATGAAATCTTACTGCATCTTGGTTAATATAAATTTATCATCAAGACTATGAACATGAGGGGACAGAAAGCCTACTGAAGTTAAAGACTATGGCAACTGACTTAGAATGAATAGAGACCAGTATGAAGTCTCAAAAATCTATGTTAATCTTTTCAAGGAAAGATGAAGCAGACTTCAAATTTAAAAGTTGTTGTTATATTTTCTGGGAGCTAAAAATACATCTTAACATACCAGCTTTTAAGTTTTCCCTTATTTATCTGCAGGAATGGTTCACAAATAGAGGTTATTTTATTTTTAGGCCTTTTTTTGTTTTCTTTTTCTTTTGTTAGCCCCCCCCCCCCCCCCAAGTCTTACCTTCTGCTTGTATGCAATACACCTGCTTGAACTGCTACTGTCAGTATTTACTGCCTGGAATATGACTGCATTCTTGGTTGGAGAACAGCATGCACCTAATGAGGTTTGTTATAACCCTGCACTTCAGCAGCCTTTAAGAATCTTAACAGATCCTTTTCATGCTGCTTACAGTTCAACAATAGGTTATTCTTTCTGGAAATGCAGGGAGTATGGCTCACTTTGAATGGAGCAGGATTCAAGAATTTACTGAACATTTTCCCAGGGCCCTCCCCTTATTCTTAAAGAATTCTAATCTTACTATTAGTCCATTGTCCAAAACATCACAGAATACTTCCTCCTTATTATTCCCATTCCAAATACGCTTGTAGCAAAGCAGCTTGTTAAGTATAGCATGTTTTCACTCTTTGCATATTTGCTCCTACAGGCTGGTTAGCAAGGACAAGAGCACCAGCTCCCACTCAGGCTTTTTGGTGCCATTCTCATGCTTTATTTTTTGGGGGGGGGGGGGGGGGGACAAGA